>NW_007252448.1:277665-281120 GCF_000164805.1 Carlito syrichta | reverse complement strand
AGTACAGGCAAAAGATTAAAAACACACATGAACCAACTCCAAAACCCAAAGAAAGACAACAAACAAGCAGGAACAACAACTCTGTAAGAACCTTATGACAGGGATCAACTCTTGCATTTCAATTATCAGCCAAAATGTGAATGGACTAAATGCACCACTGAAAAGACATAGAATGGCAAAATGGATAAAATATCATCAGGCAACAATCTATTGCCTTCAGGAGACTCACCTCACTAGAAAGGACATCCACAGACTCAAAGTAAGAGGATGGGAAACAAACTTTCAGGCGAACGGAATGCAAAAGAAAGGAGGAGTAGCAATCTTAATTTCAGATAAAATACCCTTCAAGCTATTAAAAATCAAAAAAGATATAGAAGGTCACTACATAATGATAAAAGGATCAATCCATCAACAAGAAATATCTATCCTAAACATATATGCACCCAACATAGGTGCGCCAACTTTCATAAAGCAACTTCTAGGAAAACTAAAGAAAGATATTGACTCTAACACCATCATAACTGGGGACTTAAATACCCCACTCACAACCCTAGACAGATCATCAGGACAAAAAATCAACAAGGAGATCTGGAACCTCAATGTGACTTTGGATCAAATGGACTTAATTGACACCTACAGAATACTCCATCCAAAGACCACAGAATACACATTCTACTCATCACCGCATGGAATGTATTCTAAGATCGACCACATAATTGGCCATAAATCAAGCATAAGCAAATTTAAAAGGACCGAAATTCTACCATGCACCTTCTTGGACCACAGTGGAATAAAAATAAACATTAACACCAACAAGTTCCCCCCAAAACCCACAAAGACATGGACACTAAACAGCATGATGCTAAACAATTTCTGGGTCAATGATGAAATCAAAGCAGAGATCAAAAGATATCTGGAAACAAATGAAAATGAAGAAACATCTTACCAAAATATATAGGATGCCTTAAAAGCTGTAGTAAGAGGGGAATTTATATCCCTACAAACACACATGAAGAAAATGGAAGGAACACAAATTAACAGCCTAACAAGCCACCTAAGGAAGCTGGAAAAGCAAGATCACAAAACCCTAATTTCAGCAGAAGAATCCAGATCACCAAAATAAAAGCCCAAATCCAGGACATAGAAGACAAAAGATAATACAAAAAATCAATGAAGCAAAAAGCTGGTTCTTCAAACGGATAAATCAGATCGATGGTCCCCTAGCTAGACTGACCAAGAAAAAGAAAGAAAAAACCCAAATAAGCACAATCAGAAACACAAAAGCTGAAGTCACATCTGACCCTGAAGAAATACAAAAGATCACTGGAGACTACTACATACACTTGTATGGAAACAAACTTGAAAACCTCAAGGAAATGAAGGACTTTCTGTCATCACACAACCTGTCTAGGTTGAACCAAGAAGAAATTGAGACCCTAAATAGACAAATAATAATCAAGGAAATTGACTATGTAAAAAGAAAACTACCTACAAAAAAAAAGCCCTGGACCAGATGGCTTTCCAGCAGAATTCTACAAGACATTTAAGGAGGAACTGATTCCAATCCTACTGAAGCTATTTCAGGTGATTGAGAAAGATGGAACCCTCCCCAAATCATTTTATGATGTTAACATCACATTGATACCCAAGCGAGGTAAAGATTCAACAAAAAAAGATAACTACAGGTCAATATCTTTGATGAACGTAGATGCTAAAATTCTCAACAAGATCCTAGCAAACCAGATTCAACAAAGCATCTCAAAAATCATTCATTATGACCAAGTAGGATTCATCACTGGGACGCAAGCCTGGTTCAACATTCATAAAACAATAAATGTAATTAAATACATCAACAGATGTCAAAACAAAAATCACATGATTATATCATTAAATGTAGAAAAAGCTTTTGATAAAATCAGCACCCCTTCTTGATAAAAACCCTCGAACATCTAGGCATATGGGGAACATACCTCAAAATAGTAAAAGCCATCTATGAGAAATCCACAGCCAGCATACTCCTAAACGGACAAAAATTGGAACCATTTCCCCTGAAAACTGGAACACAACAAGGATGCCCACTCTCACTCCTGTTTAACATAGTATTGGAAGTCCTGGCTTGAGCAATCAGAGAGGAGAAGGCAATCAGGGGTATCCAAATAGGAAAAGAGGAAGTCAAGTTATCTCTCTTTGCAGATGATATGATTGTGTACCTTGAAAACCCAAGAGAATCTGTCAAAAACATCCTTACACTGATAAAGACCTTTGGCAAAGTCTCAGGATACAAAATAAATGTGCAAAAGACAATGGCATTTCTTTACACCAATAATAAACAAACAGAAACCCAAATAAAAACCACAATTCCATTCACAATAGCCACAAAAAAATGAAATACCTTGGCATCTTCCTAACCAGAGACATGAAAGATCTTTACAATGAAAACTACAAAACACTGCTCAAAGAAATCAAAGATGATACAAACAAGTGGAAAAATATCCCATGCTCATGGATCAGAAGAATCAACATTGTGAAGATGTCCATCTTACCTAAGGCAATCTACAAATTCAATGCAATACCCATCAAATTACCAGCAACATTCTTCTCAGACCTAGAAAAAACAACACAGGAATTCATATGGAAACACAAACGTCCAAGAATAGCCAGAACAATCCTCAGCAAAAAAAACAAAGCAGGTAGTATCACATTACCAGACTTCAAACTTTACTGTAAAGCTACAATCATCAAAACAGCTTGGTATTGGTATAGGAGCAAGCATATAGATCAATAGAATAGAATTGAGATTCCAGAAGCAAAACTAATTTCTCAACCAACTCATCTTCGACAAAGCCTCCACCACCTATCACTGGGGAGAGGAGAACCAATTCAGTAAATTTTGCTGGGAAAACTGGCTGACCACATGCAGAAGATTGAAACAGGACCTCTATCTATCCCCATACACAAAGGTTAACTCCAAATGGATCAGAGACCTAAGTGTAAAACCTCAAACCATAAGAACCTTAGAAAAGGAAGGAAATACCCTCATGGAAATCGGAACTGGCATCCAATTCCTGAACAAAACCCGAAACCCACAGGTCATAAGAGAGAAGATAGACAAGTGGGACCTTATTAAACTGACAAGCTTCTGCAAAGTCAAAGAAATCATCAAGAGAGCAGGGAGACAGCCTACAGACTGGGAAAAAGTATTTGCCAACTCCAGGTCTGACAAAGGCTTAACATCCTGGATCTACAAGGAACTCAAACGTGCTGAAAAGAAAAAAACAAACAACCCCATTATCACATGGGCAAAAGATATGAACAGACACTTCACAAAGGAAGACATCCGAGCAGCCAACAGACACATGAAGAAATGTTCAACCTCACTAATCATCAGGGAGATGCAAATCAAAACCCACTGAGTTACCACCTAACCCCAGTCAGAATGCCAATCATCAACAACT
>NW_007252448.1:268464-277236 GCF_000164805.1 Carlito syrichta | reverse complement strand
TGACCTCTCACAGAAACAAAAATCCGAGTATCACATGTTCTCACTCATATAATGGACCTTTAACATCCAATGTAATACTATAAGAAAATGACTGACAGTATGGGAAACTATGGGGTGGGAGGGAGATGGGATTAATGGCAGCAAACATCTGTCTGGGGACGGGGAAACACCTCTTATCAACAGGGTGCCTGAATGAAACGTACTTGTATACCTAACCCTTAACTGTACCCCACAACACCATAATAAAAAATATTGATTAAAAAATAATAATAAAATAAAATAAACAAAATATAAATTCATAGAAAGCATCATCCTATAAAGATTTTGATGTATTTTAAAAAGAATAAAATATTAAATGAAAAAAAGAAAATAAGAACACAAAGATCAGAAGGAAGAATAAATGGAATCATACAGTTATAGAGTTTTTTATGCTTGCAAAGTAATATAATACTATTTGAAGTTGACTGTGATAAAGGCATATATTATTATTTTTAGGTATGCTTCATTCATACAGATATATTACTGTATAAATGAAGTATATCTAAAAAGTCAATTAATGAGATTAAATATTCTAAATGACTTCATTAATCCAAAATAAAGCAAGAAAAGAGGAACAAAATAAATGACAAATGTTACAATTGAAAATTAATGGCAAGCTATAACTCAACCATATTAATTACATTGAATACAAAGGATCTAAGCACTTCAAATAAAAGGCAGAAATTTTCAGATAGGAAAACAGAAACACTCATCTGTATGCTCTTTATAAGAAACATATTTTAAATAAAATAAAACACAGATGGAAAGCAAAGGGTTGGGGGAAAATACTATGAAAAAAACTAAGCATAAGAAAGCTGGTGTGGTTATATAAATATCAGGCAAAGGAAACTTCAAGACGATAAGAGTTGCCAAAGACAGAGAAGGGCATTTCATAATAATAAATGAATCCATTTATCAAGAAAATATAGCAAACTTAATTGTGTACCTAATGACATAGCATAAAGCAAAAACTGATAGGAAAGGGGGAGCGAATTCTCATTTACATTTAGAGTGATGGTTGGTTTTATATGTTAACTTGGCTAGGCTACAGTGACCGGTTATTAAATCAAGCACCAATCTAGGTGTTGCTTTGAAGATTTTCTGCACATGTGGTTATATCACAATCAGTTGACTCTAACTAAAGGAGATTGTACTTGATAATGTGAGTGTGGGTTTGCCTAATTAGTTGAAGAGTTTAGAGCAGGCGTGTCCGACGTTTTGGCTTTCCTGGACCACATCACGTAAAGAGGAATTGTCTTGGGCCACACATAAATTATATAATATAATTAGTGTATATACACAATAAGACTTCTTTTTCATATATTTTTATTAAAAAGTTTAGAAAAATGAGAAAAATATAAAACTAGTGAGACATTTGGCCTTGTTTTTGTAAATTGAATCTCTCAATGTTTGGTTTTTATGGAAGTGGTTGTAATTCTTAGTGACTTTTCAAGGTGCTCATCAGAAATGTTTGTTTGAATTTTGAACTTTGTATGCTTCATAATTGAAAACAACTGCTCACAAATGTATGTGCTGCCAAAAAGTGATGTCATGAATAAGACATGATTATGAACTTCAAAAATAGAACTACACATGGGGTCATGAAGAAAATAAACATTCAAAAACATATGATGTTAAGAGATTTTGTGGGGCTGCATTACTAGCTATCTTGGACCACAGGTGACCCACAGGCCACGGATTGAACATGCTTGCCTTAGAGCAAAAACTGAGGTTTACTGGAAAAAAAGATATTCTGCCTCAATACTAGAGTACTAAAATCTACCTTAGTTTCCAGTCTGCTGGCCTACCCTATGGATTTCAGACTTGCTAGCCCCTACAATTGCATGAACCAATTCCTTAAAATAAATGTAGATATATGTATTTCCAATTTGTTCTGCTTCTTTTGGGAACATTGACATCGTTGGTGATGTTAACATTTCTTCTTTGTTATTGAAGGATAATCAGTAAGTATATAGAAGATTTAAAAGCACTATTAATCAAATTGATCTAATTAACAAAAGCAGATGTGACATTTCAAGTACTTAGGGAACATTCAAGCTCAACATCTGCTGAGACATCAAACAAATATCAATAAGTATCAGACTAAAGTCGTACAGAGTATATTTTGTATATTCTGTATACAATGTATATTCTGTATACAATGCATATTTTGTATACGATAGTATGTAGAAATCAGTTACAGAAATGTAGATTAAAAAGTACTCAATATTTAGAAATGAAGCAACAAATTTAGAAATGTGTCAAATGCAAAATTGTAATGGAAATTAGAAAAAATATATATTTTTAAACAAAGTTTATTAGTGAGAAAAGAAAGAAGATGGAAGAAGAAAGATTCATGGCAGAAAGACCAGCCATGGGCAAGTTTTCAAAGAAGAAAAACCACCATAAATTAGAAAATATTTTTTAGCTGAATAATAAAAAAACATAAATTTGTAAGATGCTGCTAAAGAAGTGTTTAGATGGAAAGTAATAGCTTTACATGTTTATGTTAAAAAAGAAATGTTTAAAACCAATTACCTAAACCTCTACTTTTAAAATCCTAGACTAAAGTCTTCTGATTTCCAGTATATCATGTAAGGTGTTTGGAAGTCATTATTCCACTCTAGCAATAAGCAAAAAGCTAAAACAAACAAACAAACAAACAAAAAAAACTACTGGAATAAAAACGTCCATAGGAACCAGTTCTGGGCTAGAAAAATCTAACCTATACATGATGAATTACTGGAGTCTGCGTGTGGACAAGTCTGAGAATTAAAAACTCCAGGAGGACCCAGCAATATGGAAACTCCCTCACTTTGATGTGTTTACCATCAGGAGCTTGACCAGGTTCTTACAGTGGACATTGGAGAAAAATCTCCTCAATACTTCTGGCAGGAGAAGAGGACAAGTAACCATTTTGAAATACACCCAAGCATTCTATTCTTCTTAACAAAATCTGCCCTCAAGAGAAACTATTTTTACTAGAGACTAACCTCCTGGAGTTTTCTTCCAAGACTAACTGACTGGCAAAAAGGAAATACCCAACTCCTGCCCACTCTAGCCATCCCATCCCACCTAAGTTGGAGGGGCAGGGATACCGAGAAGCACTTGCAAAATTCACAGCACAGGAACACAGCCTCACTAAAAGACTGAACCTTGTCATAGGACTAAATAACTCTTCTCTTCCCCTACGCTATACTACCACATCACCAAAGGCCTATTTACCCAGAACATCATGCCCACCTTTCAACAAAAAGTTATTAAGCATACTAAACGGAAACTGAGTATACAGTCTGAAGAAACTGAGTAGGTATCAAACCCAGAGTCAGATATAGTAGGAATGTTAGAGTTATTAGATCAGAACTTTTTTAAAAATTGTGATTAATGTGTTAAGTGCTCTAATGGTCAAAGTTGAGAACATGGAAGAACAGATGTGTAATGTAAGCAGAGTGATGGAAATTATAATAAAGAACCAAAAAAGAAAAGCTAGAGACTAAAATGAAGAATGCCTTTGATGAATTCGTAGTAGAGTGGAGATAGTTGAGAAAAAAAAAACTCTCTGAGTTTAAGGGTATGTCAATAGAAACTAAAAAAGCAAAGAGAAAAAAGGCAGAAAACAATGCACAGAATATCTAAGAAATGTGGCACAACTCCAAAAGGTATCAATACAAGTAAGGGAATACCAAAAGGAGAAGAGAGAACAGAAGCAATAATAAACAATAATGACTGAGAATTTTTCTCAAATTTATAGCAGACACCAAATGACAGATCCAGGAAGCTCAGAAAGCAGCAAGCAGGATGAATGCAACACACACAAACAAGAAAACACAACAGTTCTACACCTAGGCATATCATATTCAAATTACAGAAATACTCTCAAAAAAGCTATAGGAAAAGAACACTTTATAGGGGATCAAAGATAAAAATTACAACCAATTTCTCAGAAATTATGCAAGCAAGAATGGAGTAGAATGAATTACTTACTGTTAAGAGAAAAAAAAACACCCACCAAGTTAGAATTCTGTACCTTGTGAAATTATCCTTCAGAAGTGAAGAGGTTAAAAAAAAGTGAAGGAGAAGAAAAGACTTTCCCAGGCAAAGAAAAATGGAAGGAATAACATCAAAAGAAGTTCTTCCAAGAGAAAGAAATGATATTGGTCAGAAATGCTGATATATGTAAAGAAAAAAAGGGCATCAGGAAGAAGTAAGCAAAAGTGAAATAAAAACTTTTACTTTTCTTATTCTTCATTGATTTAATAAATAATAATTTGTTAAAATATAATAACTATACATTTAATTATGTAGGCTTGTGTGTGTACATATGCATAGATATATTTATGTATTTATGCTTGTGATGCTTATATGTAAGTAAAATAAATGGAAACAATCATATAAGGGATAGGAGGGAGAAATTTGGAATATTTTATTATTATAAGGGACTTACAGTTACTGTGAAGTGGTATAGTGTTATTTAAAAGTGGACCTGAATTAGTTGTAATTGTATAATATAAACTCTAAGACAATCACTTAAAGAAGTATAGCTGCTATGCTAAGAAAGGAGAGAAAATGAAATCATATATAAAATGCTAAATTAAAACCACAAAAAGCAAAAAACAGAATGGAAGACAAAATAAAAACAAAGAATAAGGAAAATGAATAGAAAACATTAACAAATATGGTAGTTATGAATCTGGATCTGACGGTGACCTTAATCCTCAATGGTCTAAATGCACTGATTAAAAGACAAGTGTCAAGTGACTTAAAAAAAAAAGAGCAAATATATATTGCCTACAAAAACACCACCTTAAATATAAAGATACATATAGTTTTTTAAAAGAAAAGGATGGACAAAGCCAGGCTCAGTGACTCAACCTGTAATCCCAACACTTTGGATGCTGAGGCGAGTGGATTGCCTGAGCCCACAGGTTTTAGACCAGCCAGGACAACTTGGCGAGACCTCCTCTTTGCAATAAATAAAAAAATTAGCCTGGCATGGTAGTGTACACCTGTAGTTCTGGCTACTTGGAAGACTGAGGCGGAAGGATTACTGGAGTCCAGCCAGCCAATGCTGCAGTGGCCAGGAGTGTGCCACACTGCACTCCAGCCTGGGTGACAGTGAGACTCCAACTCAACAACAACAACAAAATGATGGACAAAGAAATAGCATGCTAACACAAATCAAAGAAAACAGGAGTAGTTATATAATTTCAGAGAGTGCAGACTTCACAACAAAGAAAATTCTCAGGGATTAAAAAGGGTGTAGCATAGTGATAAAAGTGCCAGTATTCCCAAATGACATAACACTCCTTAATGTGTATGCACCTAACAACAGAGTACCTGAAACGAGAAGCAACAACTGGTAGAACTGCAACGAAAAATAGGTGTCTTCAGTATTATAGTTGGAGATTTCAACACTCCTTTATCAGAAAAGAGCAGCTCCAAGAGGCAGAAAATCAGTAATGATACAGTTAAACTCAATAACACTGTCAATCATTGGATATAATGAATATCTATTGATTAATTCATCTAACAACAACTGAATATACATTCTTCACATTCACATGGAACACTCACCAGTAAAAAATATATTCTGGGCCGAAAAAAAACATACCTTAGCAAATTTAAAAGAACATGAATCATGCAATCAATGTCTTCTCTCGGATCACAGTAGAATCAAACTAGAAATCAAAAACAGAAAGATAACTGGAAAATCCCCAAATACTTGGAGATTAAGCAACAAATTTCATAGGTCATTGAAGAAATCTCAAGATAAATTTGAATATGCTTTGAACTAAATGAAAATGAAAATACAACATATCAAAATTTGTGGGATACGGCGAAGAGTGCGTACAGGGAATTTATATTATAGCACTGTTTTATTTGCAGTTTTACTTTTCTTGGTTTCAGTTACCTGTGGTTAACCACAGTATGAAAATATTAAATGGAAAATTTTAAAGATAAACAATTCATAAGTTTTAAATTGTATACTGATAAAATTTCGTGGCTTCTTGCTCTATCCTCCTCTTCTCCTCTCCTCCCCACCCCGAGATGTGAATCATCCCTTGTCTAGCATATCCACACTGTGTACACTGCCTGGCCATTAGTCACTTAGTAGCTATTTTGGTCATCAGACTGACGGTTGTGGTGTCATGGTGCTTGTTTTCAAATAACATTATTTTACTTAATAATGGCTTCAAGGCACAAAAGTAGTGATGCTGACAATTCAGATATGCCAAAAAGAAGCCATAAAGTACTTCCTTTAAGTGGAGAGATGAAAGTTTTTGGCTTAATATGAAAAGGACAAAAATCATATGTTGAGGTTGCTAAGATCTATGGTAAAAGTGAATTTTCTATCCATGAAATTGTGAAGAAGAAAAAAGAAATGCTAGTTTTTTTGTCACACCTCAAACTGCAAAATTTATGGCCACAGTGCATGATAACGTGCTTAGTTAAGACAGAAAAGGCATAATATTGGTGAGTGGAAGACATAAACAGAAACATTTTCCAATTGACAACAACTGAGCTTGGTACTATCCAAATTTTCAGGGTCTTGGAACGTAGTCCCCATGAATAAGAAGGAACCACTGGAGTATTGGGTGCATATATTAGAAAAGCAGAAAGATCTAAAATCAATCATGCAAACTTCCACTTGAGAAAACTAGAAAAAGTAGAGCAAATTAAATTCAAAATAAGTAGAAGAAAAGGAATAATAAAAATTAGAGCAGAAATCAAATAAATTGAAATAGGAAATTAATGGAGAAAACTGATAAAGCCAAAAGCTGGTTCTTTGAAAAGACCATTAAAATTGATAAGCTTCTAGCCAGGCTGAGAAAAAAAGAGAGAGGGCACACATGACTACTATTAAAAATGAAAGAAGAGCTATCACTCCAGATTCGATTGACATTAAAAGTATAATAAAAGAATACCATGAATAACTCTGTGTCCACAAATTTGATAACCTAGATGAAATTGACCGATTTCTTGAAAGATAAAATCTAAGCTGGGCTCGGTGGCTCAGCCTGTAATCCCACACCTTTGGGAGGCTGAGGTGAGTGGATTGCCTGAGCCCGCAGGTTCGAGACCCGCCTGGGCAGCAAGACCTCATCTCTACAATAAATCAAAAAATCAGCCAGGTGTGGTAGCGCATGCCTGTAATTCCGGCTACTTGGAAGGCTGAGGCGGAAGGATCGCCGGAGCCCAGCAGGTCAAGGCTGCGGTGGCCTGGAGCGGCCACTGCACTCCAGTCTGGGCGACAGAGTGAGACTCCAACTCAAAAAAAAAAAAAAAAAAAAAAAAAGAAAGATAAAATCTGACAAAACTCACACAAGAAGAAAAAGACAATTTGGATTGGCCTATATCTATTAAATAAATTGAATCAATAATAACCTTTTAAAACAAAAAGCACCACACTCTGATATGCTCACCTGCACATTCTACCAAATATTTAAGAAAAAATTATACTAATTCTCTACAATATCTTCCAGAAGGTAGAAGCAGCTGAAATATTTCTTAACTCATTCTGTGAGACCAGCTTCACTCCAATATCAAATCAGACAAAAACATTCTAAGAAAAAAATAAATGCAAAAATTAAAAAAAAAATCATCAGATTGAAGCAAATCAAATCCAACAATGTATAAAAATAATTATACTCCATGACCAAGTGGGGTTTATTCCAGTAATGCTAAAGTTCAAATTTGAAAATTAATTAGTGTAATTCATTACATCAACAGACTAAAGAAAGAAAATCACACAATCTGATCAAAAGATGTAGAGAAAGTATTTAACCAGATTTAACACCATTCATGATAAAAAAAAACAACCTCAGCTACATAGGAAAAGAGGGACCTTCCTCAATTTGATAAAGAATATATACAAAAACTCTATTACTAACATAATACTTAATGGTAAGATACTAAAAGCTTTCTGCTAAGATCAGGAACAAGGTAAACATGGTCCTTCTCACAACTTCTTTTCAACATTTCACTAGAAGTCCTAGCTAAAGCCATAAGACAAGAAAATGAAATAAAAGATATAGTGATTGGGAAGAAAGAAATACAACTTCGTTCACACTAACAATATGAGTGTCTAGGTAGAAAATATGAAGAGATCAGTCAAAAACAAACAAACAAACAAACAACAACAAAAACTTCTGGAACTGATAGGTGACTATATAAAGATTGCAAGATACAAGGTTAATATTTTTTTAAAATCCCTTTTCTGTATACCAACAATGAACAAGTGGAATTTGAAATAAAAAACATAATACCATTTATTTTAGTGCTCCTCAAAATGAAATATTTATGTATGCATCTAACAAAATATGTACAAATAACTAAATAAATGGAGGGATATTTCATGTTTATGCTAGGAAGAATCAATATTGTTAAGTTGTCAGTTCTTCCTAACTTGATCTATAGGTTCAATGCAGTTCCAATCAAAATCCCAGCAAGTTATTTTGTGGATGTCAATAAACTGATTCTAAAGTCACTATGGAGAAGCAAATGACCCAGAATAGACAACAAATATTGGACAAAGTTGAAGAACTGACACTATCTACTATAAAGTTACAGTAATCAAGATAGTGTGATATTGGAGAAATAACAGATGAATTGATCAAATTGATCTTTGACAAAGAAGCAAAGATAATACAATGGAGCAAAGAGGGCCTTTCCAACAATAGTTCTGGGACAATCAGTCATTCACATGCAAAAAAAAATGAATTTAAACACAGA
>NW_007252448.1:162642-268135 GCF_000164805.1 Carlito syrichta | reverse complement strand
GCCCAGGCGGGTCTCGAACCCGCGGGCTCAGACAATCCCCTCACCTCAGCCTCCCAAAGGTGTGGGATTACAGGCTGAGCCACCGAGCCCGGCTGGGTTTAGATAATGTTGAGATACATGACTGTTTAGATATTACACCAAAGGCATGATCCATAAAATAAATAATTGATAAACTAGACTTCCTTAAATTTAAAAACGGCTGTACTGTAAAAGACACAGTCAAGAGAATGGGAAGATAAGCCACAGATTGGGAGAAAATATTTGCAAAAGTCATATCTGATAAAAAAGACTGTTATTCAAAATATATAAAGAACTCTTAAAACTCAACAATGAGAAAAGGAACAGCCTGATTTTTAAAATGTGCAAAAGACTTAAATAGACACGTAACCAAAGAAGCTATACAAATGATAAATAAGCATATGAAAGCATGCCAACATCATATGTCATTGGGGAACTGCAAATTAAAACAATCAGATACCACTATACATCTATTAGAATGACCAAATCTAAAACACTAACAACACCAATTACTAGCAAAGATGTGAAGCAACAGGAACTCTCATTCATTGCGTGTAGAAATGAAAAACGGTACAACCATTTTGGAAGGACATTTGATAGTTTTTTGCAAAGCTACTTGATCCAACAGTTGCATTTTTCATTTACCCAAATGAATTAAAATCTTATGTCCTCACAAATACCTGCACGTGAATGTTTGCTACCACTTCATTCATAATTGCCAAAATCTGAAAGAAGCAGTCAATATATGCTTCAGTAAGTGAGTGGACCAGTAAACTGTAGTACGCGCAAACAATGGACTATTATCCAGCACTAGAAAGAAATGAGGATCAAGCTTTGAAAGGACACAGAAGGACCATAAATGCACATGACAGAGTTAAGAAAAAATCAATATGAAAAGCCTTTATACCATATGATTCCAACTATATGACATTCTGGAAAAAGCAAAACTATGAGGACTGTAAAAGGATCAGTAGTTGCCAAGATTATAGGAGGAAGAGATGAACAGGCAGAGCACAGAGGATTATTAGGGCAGTGAAACTACTCTGGATGGTACCATAATGGTGGATACAAATCATTATGCATTTGTCAAAACCCTTAGATATCACCAACAGTGAATCCTAATGTAAACTTAGACTTTGGGTGATAAAAATGTGTCAAAGTAGGTTTACTGAATGTAACAAATGTGCAATGGTGTGTAATTGATCGTGGGGGAGGCTGTGTTTTTGTGGGGGTAGAGGGAATATTAGAAATCTCAGTACTTTCTATTTTGTTGTGAACTAAAACTTCTCCAAGAAGGAAGTCTATTAAACATACCTAGAAGAAGAGGATAAAATGGTATTGAAATTAAATAAAAGTACAAAATAAAATAGAAGTTATGACATATACTGTACAAGTAATTGTTTAAAGTTTTGCCAGATTTTTCAGTACAGACCATTGCTCAGAAATGATTATTTCCATGCATGAAATGGATCACACTATGCTGCTTCAGGTCATTCAATGCCTCACAGTTGATGACAGTATAAAATTCAAATTCTCTAGAGGAACTAATAACACAGCAGTTGGCTAGAAGACTACGACTGAGTCTTAACTCCTAAATGATTGTTACTGTTTCTGATATGTAGCAGGCATTCAATAAATATTTGGTGATCCTGCAAAATAATAAATTAATACATTTAAAATGCTAAGGGCCTTTTGAGATTGGATGTCCATTTCTTGGGTTAGGGTAATGTGTACCTTCTACTTGAGCAATATTGAGGCAACCGCTGTTGTTTCTCTAAGAGGCCATGTTGACTTCTCACCTGTGTTGCCTCTGCTTAGAGTACTCCTCCCGAAATGTGTATGGCTGGAGAATTTTATCTCATCCTCTACCCATAACTTGAAGTATACCTCTTACAGAAAGCATTTCTGCATTGCTATAGTAGTGAGGCATTCTCTCTAATTGATTCCAATAGTATTAATAGCTTTCATCTGTTCCAATTCCATTGTAATCATCTTGATCAGAAATAGTGTCTTTTTTGATTATGTATGTATAAAACCTAGCATTCATGATACATTCATTCATGACAATGAATACAGGTATTAATAAGAGTAGTTGTGAGCCGGGCTCGGTGGCTCAGCCTGTAATCCCGCGCCTTTGGGAGGCTGAGGTGAGTGGATTACCTGAGCCCACGGGTTCGAGACCCGCCTAGGCAGGCGAAACCTTATCTCTACAATAAAATCAAAAAATTAGCCGGGCGTGGTAGCGCATGCCTGTAATTCCGGCTCCTTGGAAGGCTGAGGCGGAAGGATCGCCGGAGCCCAGCAGGTCGAGGCTGCAGTGGCCGGGAGCGGCCACTGAACTGAAGTCTGGGCGACAGGGTGAGACTCCAACTCAAAAAAAAGAGTAGTTGTGGCTGTAATTTAAAATACATTCTTAAAATAGGTGACCATAGCTGGGCATCGTGACTAAGCAAAGTAGGCACTTGATTCAGGCAAGCCTAATTCATCTCTTCGGGTGTCCTCATTAGCAATGTAGACTTAGTAAATTACTTAACTTTTCTATACTTAGGTCTCTCATCAAGACAATTGGAATTTAAAAATAATCGACCTCATGCTGCTAGTGTGAGGACTGAGAATCTTGGGATCTACTCAGTAAAGTAGTTGCTGTTATTATTAAGTACTGGTAGTACTGGTGCCTTGAAGTCAGAGGAGCTTGTGTCCCCATTTACTAATGGTAAGACTTTGGATAAAGCTGCTCAACCTCTGAGTCTCAGTGAATTAATATGTTTGATGCTAAAAACCTTTCTTAGAACTGTTGTGTTGTGCCTTCAGTGAGATAATGCATGTGTCTACGTATATCAAATGCTTAAAAGTTGGGGGTTGTTTTCAATTTCTCCAATATCATGTATTTTTCTCTAAGATGAAAAATAGAAGATGTTGGTTGAGTAAAATCAAGTTAGAGAGGAGGATAGCTGTGACTTCCACCATGAAAACCTTTTTACACTGTGAGAGCAGACATTACGTGGCAAATGCTACAAGAACCATAAGACTATTTTCAAGTGTTCCAAAGTCACCCAAGCTGGTTATAAATAATCAACCAAAACTAACAAGAAAAAAGAGACTTCAAAGGCAATCTTAGAATGGGTTTTACAAATTCTGTCTTCCAATTATTTTGTAATTATGCACTTAACTACACAATAGGTAAACTTATTCTATTTTGGAGGAACTAAAAACAGTGAGTGAGCAACATGCATTATCAATCTGTCCTCATATATTCATATACTCAGAGCAGATGTGTCTGTATAAAACTTTGCTTCTTATACAAAATAAGCTTAATACTGACTTTCTCTTAAAAATAAGCAGAAGTCGTATGAGAGTTTATGAACCATTATGTATTGACTAATAAGAAAAAGTTTTCCAGTGTATATAGAATCTTGTATTTTAAGGGTGAAAATATAATTTTTTAATCCTGGAAGGTTTTAAACATTTCAATATGTAAAAATAATCATCTATTCTTTAAAAAGTTATTCATTTAAAATTGGAGAAAATATTTTATTTTATGATCAAGAATTAATAGTTATAATTCAACTAAGTTACAAATTAAATGGGAAAAATGTTTCATAGTGACTTTGTACAATTAATAAAGGTATAAAGCATGCTTAAAGCTAGCTGGTTGCCTGTCTGATTTTTGACCCAGGTAACAAACGTACAAAACATATTGGCTATAGGTAGATGTGTGTTGTTTCATAATGAAAGAATGATATCTGTTTATTTTAAGTGTTTGGTCAAAGTTTATTCCACTTTTAAAATTGATACATGATAATTATACATATTTATGGGGTACATGTGATATTTTGATAAGTGCGTACAATATGTAATGATCAAATCAGGGCATTTAGAATGTTTATCTCCTTAAATATTTATTATTTCTTTATATTGGGAACATTTCAAATCTTCTATTCTACTTATTTTTAAATGTGCAATATATTCTTATAAAAATAGTCACCCGCCGGGCTCGGTGGCTCAGCCTGTAATCCCGCGCTTTTGGGAGGCTGAGGTGAGTGGATGGCCTGAGCCCGCGGGTTCGAGACCCACCTGGGCAGCGAGACCTCATCTCTACAATAAATCAAAAAATCAGCCGGGCGTGGTAGCGCATGCCTGTAATTCCGTCTACTTGGAAGGCTGAGGCGGAAGGATCGCCGGAGCCCAGCAGGTCGAGGCTGCGGTGGCTGGGAGCAGCCACTGCACTCCAGTCTGAGCGACAGAGTGAGACTGTAACTCAAAAAAAAAAAAGTCACCCTACTGTGCTATCAAATGCTAGAACTTATTTCTCTTATCTAACTGTTTATACTCATTCACCAACTTATTTTCCCAAACTCTGGTAACAACCATTCTACTCTCTACCTCCACCAGATCAACTTTTTCAGCTCCCTCATATAAGTGAAGACATGCAGTATTTGTCTTTCTATTCCTGCTTATTTCACTTAACATGATGTCCTCTATTTTCATCCATATTGCTGTGAATGACAGCATTCTATTCTATTCTTTTTATGGCTGAATAATATTCCTCTGTGTATATAAACTACATTTCTTTATCTAGTCATCTGTTTTTTTGGACATTTGGATTCATTCCATATCTTGGCAATTGTGAATAGTGCTGCAGTAAATGTGAGGGTATAGATATCTCATCAACATATTGATTTCTTTTTTTTTGTATGTATACTCAGCCATGGGGTTGCTGAATCATAAGGTATTTGTGTTTTAATTTTTGAGGTACTTCCATAATGTTCTCCCTAGAGACTGTACGAGTTTGCATCCCCACCAACAGTATGTGAATTCTCTTCTCTCTTTATCCTTGCTAGTATTTATTTTGTATCTTTTTGATAATAATCATCCTAACTGAGATGAGATGATATCTTATTGTGGTTTAGATTTGCATTTCCCTGATGATAAGAGATGTTGAGCATTTTTTCATGTAGGTGTTGACCATTTGTATGTCCTTTTGACAAATGTCTATTCAGATCATTTGCCCATTTTTAATTGGATCATTTGTGTGTGTGTGTGTGTGTGTGTGTGTGTGTAAGACAGAGAGAGAGAGAGAGAGAGAGAGAGAGAGAGAGAGAGAGAGAGAGAGAGAGAGTGTTTGTGTGTTTGCTAGGTTTGTGGACAAAGGGAATGTAACAGGCCAATTTCTTTATGTAGTGCCAAGGGAAAGCTTTCCAGGACTTGAATTCCTTATATATTTTGATTATCCATCCTTTGTTGGAAGGATAGCGTGCATTCATCTAACCATTTACTCTGTTGCTTCACTCTGTTAATTGTTTTATTTGCTGTGCAGAAGCTTTTTAGCTTGGTATAATTCCATTTGTCTATTTTGATTCTGTTGCCTGTGCTTTTGAAGTCTTAATTAAAAAAAAAAAAAAGAAAGAAACTTGGCCCAGACCAATGTCCTGAAGCATTTCCCCAATGTTTTTTTCTAGTAGTTTTAAAGTTTCAGGTCTTACCTCTAAGTTTTTTATTTATTTTGATTTAATTTTTATACGGTAGGAGACAGGGGTCTCATTTTATTTTTCTGCATATGGATATTCAGTTTTCCTAACACTATTTATTGAAAGGACTTTCTTTTCCCCTTTGTATTTTCTTGGCACTTTAGTAAAAAATGAATTGACTATAAATACGTGGATTTATTTCTGGGTTCTTTATTCTTTTCCATTAATCTATGTGTCTTCTTTTATGCCAGTACCATGGTGTTTCTGTTACTATAGTTTTGTTGCATATTTTGAAGTCACAAAGCCTATGAAACTATTATCATTCTTGCCATATGGATGACATTCAGTATACATTTCTTGTTTCCTGAGTCACTCAATTATCAAAATTGGGGAAGTATTTGGCAGATATAAGACTTTAACTTTCTGTGAGAATTGAAAAAGTAGACCTTCCCTAAAATAAGAAATAATCTAGAGTTGGAGTGAATAGAAACACTGCTGAAAATATCCATGAAAAGATGCAGAATGAGAGCTCATAGTAAACTAGGTGTAGTGATCAGGCTATTACATGTGTTCTGTTCTGATCAGACCTGAATTGTGTTGGTCCTGCTTTTAAAAGTGTACAAGATGATAAAAGCCAAACAATTCTGGGACTGGTAATATAAAGAGAGGTTTTTATCCAAAGAAGGTCATGAGTTCACTGGAAAAATGAAGAAGTAAAACTATTTTCATGAGTGGCCAGAGTTATAGCCAGGAGAGATCAAATGCGCCCTGAGACTAAGGATAAAAACATAATTGTGATGGGGGTTGGGGAGAAAGTCCTGCAACCAAGGGGTGAAAAAAGAAAATAAAGAGAAAGATAGTAATAGAGTTGGGTGATTTAGGAAGCTAGGTTTGTGAACAAAGGGAATGTAACAGGCCAATTTCTTCATGCAATGCCAAGGGAATGCTTTCTAGGGCTCGAGTGCTCTCTAAAGCCACCACTCTGGCAGGTTAGACTCAGAGCCAAATGTAATTGTACTGCTCTTCCATTCAAGTAGGTGCCTTTGTTTAATATAAGTGACCACTTCTTAAGAGTTCAATCTTCTTCATTTCATTCTTGAACTTTTAGTATTATCAACAAAACATGCTTTCTTTCATTTTCCCTTTTGTGTCTTAGCATGGTGTCCCAAACATTTCTTGCTGATTTAGTACTTGGATTACAAACATAATTCCCTCCCTAGCCTCCCTTTCACTTGCTTCCAAAGAAAATAAAAATGCCAAGATATAGTATTTCTGAGGCTGAGGAATGTTAAAGTTGTCACTAAAAGATTGAGACAACAATCACATAAATTACAATTATTTTATTCAGAGCACATGTCTGATATTCCTGAACTCATTTAACAAATATTTATCAAGTACCTTCATATGGTTTCTGTTCTATGCATATTCACTTTATATAACATCCATAAACTATTCTGGGTGTGTGCCCCTAGTTTATAATTTCTAGTTAGGAGAGAGCACACCAAGCCTTTGAGTTACCACTTCATGTCATCTCCCCATAGATGTGCTGCAGGTATAAGGTATGGCTTCACTGATTACCCACTGCTGTGATCCTACCAGTTTTCATTAGTGACAATATTTTCATCAAAGCTTAGCATTCTTAAAATGATATTCTGTGGCTCTTTTATACAATTCTCTTTACCAGTCCCTGTATCAGAAGATTTAAAAATAACTGATCTCTGAGCTCTTGCTCTCTATTTCCTTTTGTTTCCTGGATATGAATGTGGAGTCATTGGCAGATATTAGGTCAGGGATTCCTCACAAGTCATTTCTAGGCTCTTTAGGGAGAAGCAATGCCCATATATAAAGTCTTAGAAGGAAATTCTATTCTTCTCTTTTTTCCTTATTTATTCAAAATACATTCAGATCATATTTCACTATTAGTAGAGAATTATTTATTACAACCAGATTGACTTTCCACTTCATTGGGAACATTTGTTCGTGAAAACTTGTTCTAGAGCAGTGCTTCTCAGACTTGAAAGTGCATATGAGTCACCTGGAGATTTTATAGACATGCAGATCTTGTTCCACAGGTCACTTAATTTCACTGAATCTGTGCAATACAAGAAGTCTCTTCCTGAATTCTGAATGTACAAACCACCAGCGTTACATGGCGTTTGCTAGAAAGAGAAGATCCTGGATCCCACTCCAGAATCCTGAATCAGAATCTGCATTTTAACAAAATCTCAGAGAATTTGTTTGTACAAAAACTTGGAAAACATCATCCTAAAAATCACACACAACCAGCTATATAATGGGAAAAGCAAAAGCAAAATTACTCTACTTTCTCTGGTTATAACTTTTCCATGACCTTCTCTGAATGTACTCTGAAGTAGTAACTGCATGTGATATAGGATCATTCATGCCAAAAGAAGCATCTGTCCAAACTATCTTCCTTTGTGTACTGAAACACTGATGTCATCTCCTATAATATACCAGATACTAATGGTGACAAACTGATGTCTGAGGTTGTGTTTAGACTGCTTTGTTGATCCTTTGTTTGTTCTTCACATGAGTAAAAGGCAATGTTACTGGGAAGGTGTGAGCAGATTAATAACAATTTTCTTACATATCACAAATCATACACAGGTAGCATGCATAGTATCTATATGCATTTGAACCTGGCATCCTTTAGAGCAATGCTTTTCATTGTAAATTCCATAGAACAGTAGTTTAAGAATTATAAACAGTTATTATTTGAAAAAAAAAACTTAAAAAATGTTTCTGTGATCCATTGGCTTAATAAACAGAGTGAAACAAAAGAAGCTTTTTTTTTTTTTTTTTTGGTCAGTGCAACTCATTGGTAATTTTTTTTCATTAAAAAAATTTCAATGGCTTTGGAGGATACAAATTGTTTTTTGATCTGGGCTTTAGAAGTACCCACCACCCCCACCTGTGCACATTGTACCCGATAGATGATTTTTCTTTTTTTTGGTCCTCTGCCCCTGCCTCCTCCCCGTTCTGAGTCTCCAGTGTATATTATACCATTCTGTATGTTTTTGCATATCTTTAGTTTAGCTCTCACTTATAAGTGAGAACATGGTGTGTTGGGTTTTCTATTCCTGAGTTAATTAGCTTAGGATGATGTTCTTCAATTCCATTCAGGTTGATGCGAAATATATTATTTCATTCTTTTTGATAGTTGAATAGTATTCCATAGTGTATATATACCACATTTTTGTTATCCATTGATCAATTGATGGACATTTAGGCTGATTCCACATCGTTGAAATGGTGGATTGTGCTGCAATGAACATGTGGGTGCAGGTGCCAAAATAAATTTTTTGAGGGATATTTTAGAGGCTTTAAATTACAGTGTGCCATTTGAATATGCACTGCAACACTTCTCAGACTTATTTGGTCATGGAACTCTTTGTCACAGAGAGTCTCAGAGTACTTCAGAAAGGAGTTGGCAAACACAGCCTAGAGAAGGTACTTCAGAAAGGAGTTGGCAAACACAGCCTGCAGGTCAGATTCAACCTGCCACCTGTTTTTTTCTTTTTTTTTTTTTTTAAGTCGGAGTTTCACTCTGTCGCCCAGGCTACAGTGCAGTGGCACGCTCATGGCCACCCCAGTGTTGACCGGCTGGGATCCGGTGATCCTTCCGCCTCGGCCTTCCAAGTAGCCAGAACTACAGGCACGTGTTACCACGCCTGGCTAATTTTTTTATTTTAATTTTTATTGTAGAGACGAGTTCTCATCAAGTCGCCTGGGCTGGTCTCGAACCTGCGGGCTCAGGCAATCCACTTGCCTTGGCCTCCCAACGTGCTGGGATGACAGGCTAAGCCACCCAGTCCAGCCTGCCACCTGTTGTTGTACTGCCCCTGGGTTAGGAAGAGCTTTTGTACATTTAAATGATTAAAAATAAAATAATAATACTTTATGACACTTGAAAAGTTTTGGTGTTTATAAGCCAAGTTTTGTAAAAACACTATCATGTTTGTGGTTTTACATCTTGCCCGTGGCAGAGTTGAACAGTTGAGATAGCCTGCAAGCCAAACGTATTTATTTTCTGGCCCTTCATACAAAAATTTTGCCAACCCCTGCTGCTGAGCACACTGTTGCAAAGGGCCTAACTTCCTCATCTGGAAAATGATAATAATAATGCTTCTATCTTTTTAAAGTGAGTATAGATGTACTAAAGATAACAGCATTGCATGGCAAATCAATCTTTTCTCTTATAAACACCTATGTGTAAGACCTGAAACTTTTGGGTAAAGTTTGGGCCTCCAACTCTTCCTCACTTCCCCTGGTCTAAGACCAGGTACCCTTTGTGTTCCTGCACATGGATTACTTATGCACCTAATCCTGACGTGTACCCCGTATCTCTACAATAAAATAAAGCTATAAAAAAAGGAGGAGGAGCCGGGCTCGGTGGCTCAGCCTGTAATCCCGCGCCTTTGGGAGGCTGAGGTGAGTGGATTGCCTGAGCCCACGGGTTCAAGACCTGCCTGGGCAACTTGGCGAGACCTCATCTCTACAGTAAATCAAAAATTAGCCGGGTGTGGTAGTGCACACCTGTAATTCTAGCTACTTGGAAGGCTGAGATGGAAGGATCACCGGAGCCCAGGTCGAGGCTGCGGTGGCCGGAAGTGGCCACTGCACTCCAGTCTGGGTGACAGAGTGAGACCAACTCAAAAAAAAAAAAAAGGAGGAGGAAGGAGATATGAGTACAGAGTATATTTGGTTTTGCATGCCTGCCTAAGGATTCTCTAATTTTGGAAGCAGCGCGTTTTGAATGAATAATTGATGGTAAACCTAAAAATATATTAAAATGGAGAATTGGGCTATAAAGTGAAGGATGCAGACACATTTCAAAAGTCATCAGGAGGAATAAAAACAAAAAAGTCATGAATATTTTTTTTAAAAGGTCCCAAACTATCAAACTACTAAAGGAAAACTAGCAGAAATGCTTTAGAACATTGGTCTGGGAAAAGATTTTGTGAATAAGACTTCAAAAGCACAGACAATAAAAGCAAAAATAATCAGTTGAAATGGTATCAAAGAAGTTTCTGCACTGCAAAGGAAGCAATCAAAAGAGTGAAAAGACACTACAGAATGGGAGAATATATTTGCAAACATTCATCTGACAGAAGGTCAGTATTCAGCGTATTAAAAGAACTCAAACATCTTAGCAGTGAAAAAAACAATCCAACTAAAACACGAGCAAATGGTCCAAACAGACATTTCTTAAAAGATATACAAATGCCAACGCTTATATGAAAAACGCTCAGCTTCACTCATCATCAGGGAAGTGCAAATCAAAACCACAATGAGATATCATTTCATCCCAGTTAGGATGGCCATTACCAAAAAGATAAAAAGAACACATTGTGGCAAGGATGCAGAGAAAAGGGAACTCAGACACTGTTGGTGGAAGTGTAAACAAGTAAAGTCACTATGGAAAACAGTATGGAGTTTCCTCAAAACTCCAAATAGAACTACCATATGGTTCAGCAATCCCACTACTGATGAAAGGAAATTATATCAAAGAGATAGCTGTGTCACCATGCTTATTGAAGCAATATTCACAATAGCCAAGATGTGAAGCCAACCAAAGTATGCAACAATAGATGAATGAATAAAGAAAATGTGATATATGTACACAATGGAATATTATTCAGCCATAAAAATAATAAAATCCTGTCATTCACAGCAACATGGATGGAACGAGAGGGACTTATGTTAAGAGAAATAAGCCAGGAAGAGAAATTTAAACACTGCATGTTTTCACTCGTATGTGAAAACTACAAAAAAGTTGATTTTGTTGGGTACAGTGGCTTGCCTTGTAATCCCAGTTACCTGGAAGGCTGAGGTGGGAGGATAGCTTGAGCCCAGTTCAAGCCTGTAAGAAGCTATGATTGTTCCACTGCACTCCAAACTGGGTGACAGACTGAGACCCCATTTCTTAAAAAAAAAAAAAAAAGTAAAATAGATCTCATAGAAGTAAAAAGTAGAACAGAGGTTACAAGACCTTGGAAGAGTAGAAGAAAGAGGGGGATAGTAAGAGATTTGTAAAAGAATTCAAAACTACAGCTAGATAGGAGGAACAAATTATAGTGTTCGCTAGCACTATAGAATGACTACAGTTAACAATAATATCTTAGTCCTAGTTTCAGGTAGCTAGAAGAGAGGATATTGATTCTTTCTAATATAAAGAATTGATAAATGTTTAAGATGATGCATATGCTAATTACACTGTTATGATTACTAAACATTATACATATCAAAACATCACTACATGTACATTACTCCACAAATATGCAAAATTATTATATGTCAAAAAATGAATTAATAAAAAAATCAAAAGGCTAGTCAGTGTTGGCAAAGATACATAGTAAATGTAGCTCACACATTGCTGGTGGAAATACAAAATGGTAAGGCTACTTCGGAAAACAGTTTTATCAGTTTTTATAAAGTTAAACATGTACTTACTATACAATTCAGCAATCCTTCTTGTAGGCATTTATTCAAGATAAAAGAAAACATATCTCTGCATAAGAATTTGTACAAGAATGTTCCAGAAGCTTCATTCTGCGAGCCACAAACTGGAAACGACTCAAATGTCCTTCTGTTAATAAATGGATATACAACTATAGTACATTCAAACAATGGAATAGTGTTTAGTAACAAAAAAGAACAAACTGCCAACAACAACATGAATAAATTTAAAAAGTATTAAGCTAAGTGAAAGAAGCCAGATATAAAAGATACATACGGTATAATTATTTTACATGAACTTCTAGAAAAGGCAGAAGTGTGGTGAGTGAAAGCAGATCTGTGGATGTTGGAGCCAGAAGAAGACTGGTAGGGATTATCTGTAAAAGGGCATACATAAACCTTTGGGGTGATGGAAATATTCTAGGTCTTGATTTTTGTGGTAATGGCACAGCTACGTACATTTATCAAGACTCACTGAACTGTAGGCCAAAAATTGGTACATTTTAACAGAAGTAAATTACACCTCAAAAAAACTGCTATTAAAAATCAGTTGCACGGCTACACAAAAATGTTAATGTACTTAATGCCACTAACTTTTACACTTACAAAAGATCAAAATGGTGCATTTTATGTTATGCATATTTTGCCACAATAACAATGAATGAATACCCTCCCTCTCACCAAAAAGAGAATAAAAATGAAAGAGACAAGTTCTGTCTTAGAATTATTACAGGCCCTCTGAAGGGATGTCAGAGGCCTACAAGGTTTCCTGTATCACACTTTGAAAGCTGTTACTCGCTGGGCTCGGTGGTTCAACCTGTAATCCCAGCACTTTGGGAGGCCAAGGCAACTGGATTGCCTGAGCCCACGTGTTCGAGACCAGCCCGGGTAACTTGTCAAGACCTCATCTCTATAATAAATAAATAAATAAATAAATAGCCGGGCGTGGTAGTAGTGCACATCTGTAGTTCTGGCTACTTGCAAGGCTGAGGCAGAAGGATCCCCTGAGCCCAGTGGGTCCTGCTGAGGTGGCCGTGGGCGTGCTCCTGCACTCCAGCCTGGGTGACAGAGTAAGACTCCAACTTAAAAAAAAAAAAAAGCTGTTGCTCTTTTGTAACTGAGAATGATTTATTAATCCTATAAATCACATATATACACACGTCTATAACATTAAAAATTATTGACAACCCTCAACTTAGGAATGTAGTATGTTTCAAATGTTTCTTATGAGCAATCTGTTTACTTGTTGAACTCAATTGACTTGCACTTACAGCACTTCAGAATCCACCTATTTGGAGTATTCATAATTTATGATGTAAAAATGTATTCAGAGTCCAACCTTGATGACAGGAACACGGCTCCCCTCTTGCTAACTAGCAAGGATGTTGGAACCTCCATCCCTTTGTTGTTCCTTACTGGACAGTGAAATTTAGGGCTCTCTTGGCCTGGGGTTGGAAGCAAGAACATGATGAAAATAGAGGCTTTGGGTGGAGTATGTGGGTGGCAAAATGACTTTTGTGAAATGCAAGAATTAGTTTAATATTTCTTATCCTATTGCTTGTGTGCTTTGGATTAAGTTTTCTTGTTAATGCTGTTTTCTCCATACCCTCTTAAATATGTTAGACCTATTACAACTCAAATTGACTGACTTAAATAAAAGATAATTTACTGTCTCCCATTACTCGAAAAATCTATGTATAAAAGGTAAAGTTGGCCTCAGACACGTTAGGTGTCATCAGGATTTCATCTCTCAACTCTACTTTCTCCGTGTTGGCATCGTTCCTATTTAAACCGGTCCTTTCCATGTGGTTAGAAAAAGAAAAGGCAACTAGCATGTACAGTCTGTCATTCCAGAAGGAAAAAGGAAGAAAGGGATCTGCTTTTTGCTAGTGCTTAAATCAGTCCCAGATTAAAGGGTGCTAACTGGCCTATTCCTTCATGCCTATTCCTTCACAGAAAAGGGGAGCTCTTAATCAGAAGCCCTGTCAGAATCACAGAGTGGGGTAGGGGAATTGGGGAAGGGCATCAGAGAAGATAGCAGGGAAAAAAATGTTTCCTGCACTTCTTGCTTCTAAGTGAAATCAAAGACCTTTTCTTTTAAAGTTTTCAAAATGTCTTTAAAATTTCAAAAATTTCATTCTTAGTTTGAATTAACTTGCTCTAATAATTAATTGCTTCAAAAGAAACTGAGAAATATATTCCAAACTGTAGATAAGATACAGAGTTTGAGAAATATCACTATAGACCTAACCTAGTATTCCTCAATCCCATCTAAGCATGGCTTCATGCTCTGGAAAACATTTTCTGTTTTTGTTTTGATCCTTCTTTTTTTTTTTTGAGTTGGAGTCTCACTCCGTCGCCCAGACTGGAGTGCAGCGGCCGCTCCCGGCCACCGCAGCCTCGACCTGCTGGGCTCCGGCGATCCTTCCGCCTCAGCCTTCCAAGTAGCTGGAACTACAGGCGTGCGCTACCACGTCCGGCTCATTTTTTGATTTATTGTAGAGATGAGGTCTCGTCAAGTTGCCCAGGCGGGTCTCGAACCCACGGGCTCAGGCAATCCACTTACCTCAGCCTCCCAAAGGCGCGGGATGACAGGCTGAGCCACCGAGCCCGGCTGTTTATTTATTTTTATTGAGAGGGAAGCTGAGACTTCATGGGGTTCAATAATTTGTCCAAGTTCTTGATTAGGAAGTGGTAGAATTGAATCTGTTTCATTCCAATCTAGTTTTCTTTCCACCATAGGTGCTACTTCTCCATTAAACTTCTCACTTGCTCAGCACGGTGGCTCATGCCTGTAATCCCAGCACTTTGAGAGATTGAGGCAAGAGGATTGCCTAAGACCAAGGGTTTGAGACCAGCCGGGGCAACTTGGTGAGATCTCTCTACAATAAATAAAAAAACTAGCCAACCATGGTGACACATGCCAGTAGCTCCAGCTACTTGGAAGGCTGAGATGGAAGGATCTCCTGAGCCCAGCAGGTTGAGGCTGTGGTGGTCGTGAGCATGCCACTGCACTCCAGCCTGGGTGACAGAGACTCCAGCTCAAAAACAAACATACACAAAAGTCTCACTAACCAAACAAGTCTTAAATGTGTTTATTCATCCTCTAAGTATTTATTGACAGACACTGCTCTGGACACTGAGGGTATACAGTGAACCAAACAGACAAGTTATTGTTCTCAAGGAGCCAATGTCCTAGTAGAGAAGGCAGAAAATAAACAAATAAATATATATAACAAGTACTGGAGAGGAAAGAATAAGAAAAGTGTGCACTGAAATTAAGGTGATTAGAGATGACATCTCTGAGGTTAGACTTGAGCAGAGACCTCAGTGAAGCCTGGAAGCATGGCAGGGGAATATGAGAGGGAAGGCATCCCAGACAGGAGAACAGGAAGAACGAAAGCTCTGAGTGTCCAAGGTCTTGGCATTTTTACAAGGAACAGCAAAGACATGAGGGCCCTGGAACTGATTTTGGTTGGGGGTGGAACTGTTATGGGGAGTAGCAGGAGATTACATCAGAGAGGTGGCCAATAGGCATTTTATCAAGAAAGATCAGAGAGATGGCAACTATTCAGCTGTGTATTCTTGTTTTCTGAAAAATATTTTTAAATCATTTTACAGCGTTTACTCTGAGACGATGAGAAAGGGCAATCTTTTGTCATTTCTATCATCCATAAGTGAGTATTCAAGTTTATATGTTCAATCATTTAGTCATTCATTTTTTCAGTTGACATTTATTAGGCATCCACTGTGCCTCTGGACCCTGAGCCAGATGTTAGAGTTATGGAAAAGGAAAAGATATATAGTTTGCTGTCCTCAGGACCAGATGTGAGTATGTCATATACAACAAGAGGATGATCGGGTTGACAAGGCATCTTGTATTACTGTCCACACATTTTGGGGAGAAAAATGTGTGGTTTCCACAAGCACTAGCTGGATGCCTGCCATTTACTGACATGTTACTACAAATTTTTAAATTCAATGTTTTACTAGAAATTGAATCAGTGTGGTAATGGATCCATCTTACTACTGTTTCAGAAGGTTTTAAAAGCACTTAATTTCCATGTCACATCCATTAAAAATGCATGATGTCACACCCTCTGGGGAGCAGTCCATTTCATAATTTGAAGTGGAACCAGCAAAACATGACTCAAAAGGGAAATGAAGGTGACAAAGTACAGAATAACATGAAGCAGTATACACACACCTACCGTGACCCTTCCTGGGGTTAACCTGGCAGAGAACAGAGAGTTTAAGGGAAACCAGTTAGAGGACCAAACCACATTCCATTTTCCTCAGAGAGAGAGAGAGAGAGAAAAGTGTAAATCAGAAGGAAATAAAGTTAATGCGATATGCAGGAAAATTTTTAGATTGGTTTCCTTTACACTGAAATGAGGAAAACAGAGCATCAGGAAGGCCATGTGAGGGGACTGCAGAATGAGCTGTGGGATTCCAGAGGATGCAGATCTCTGTGATTCCTCTGACTCCACAACTTGCACTGTGGCGGCCAGCTGGCACCCTCCTGCCCAGGGCTCTTACATGTGCCTGGCCTTTAGTACAAGAGTGGAAACCTGGGCTACGCTCTTCCCAGTACCCACTCCCCTTCCCTTCCAGCTCCTTAAAGCCTGTTTACATTTGTACTCCCGTATTTCATGTGGGCCATGAGAGCTGGATTTATGTTATGGCTACAGAGTGCTCTGTTACATTTTCAAGGGCAGGAAAAGGCTGTATGTGAAGCTGCCAAGGCAATTCCTTGCCAACACGGTCCAAGCTAATGAGAAGGTTTGTAAATTACAGTTCAATGGATGAGAGGTAGAGGACAAGGAATACCATATCGAGCCAGCAAATGGAATCACTGGGCATCTCTAGCTTTCACTGGCATTTCTTTTGCATGATCTCAGTCAAAGTACTTCAGAAGTTAAGCATTTAAATAGTAAAGTTCTATCAATCTCTGTAAATTTCAAGCTGGAACTAGGTAAGGCGTTATTTACACTAAGACCTAATACTGGTTCTGTACAATACAGATGATCAATAAATTGCTGCGTAATTAATGATGGACTGTGTGTCTACAAAAATAAGTAGAAAAATATCAGATTGCAGAACTAACAATTAAGGGCAACTTTATCATTTGAGTCTAGTTTCTGCCTTGCCTCATCCCCACAGAGGAGACATTCTATTAAATTTAGAATTTTCCATATATTCTGATGTGATTTCTTTTTAATTAGTTCTAACACCGGTTCAGAGGATTCCTTGACTGATTAATGGACATCAATTCATTGTTCTTTTTCTGCTTTCTTTAGCTTTTGGAATTTTTTTGTTTTGTATGTGTTTGCTTTGAAGCCAAACAACATAAAACATTTTTCAAATCATAGCTTTTTGAGTCTTTTTTTTTTTTTTGAGTTGGAGTCTCACTCTGTCGCCCAGACTGGAGTGCAGTGGCCACTCCCGGCCATTGCAGCCTCGACCTGCTGGGCTCCGGAGATCCTTCCGCCTCAGCCTTCCAAGGAGCCGGAATTATAGGCATGTGCTACCATGCCCGCTGATTTTTTGATTTATTGTAGAGATGAGGTCTCGCTGACCAGGCGGGTCTCGAACCCGCGGGTTCAGGCAATCCACTCACCTCAGCCTCCCAAAGGCGTGGGATCACAGGCTGAGCCACCGAGCCTGGCGTGCTTTTTGAGTCTTTAAATGTTTTTCAAGTCATAACATATTTTAGTTTCAGAGAATTTCCCATTTTCTAGCTGAAAGCAAGTGACTCTGCTGATCCCTAGACAAGAATTCCCTTAGGAATGCTTGGTCAGAAAATTGAAGCAGAGGAAAAACTAGTTTCTTTTTTTTTTTGAGTTAGAGTCTCACTCTGTCACCCGGACTGGAATGCAGCGGCACGCTTCCGTCACCGCAGCCTCGACCTGCTGGGCTCCAGCGATCCTTCTGCCTCAGCCTTCCAAGCATCTGGAACTACAGGCACCCGCTACCACGCCCGGCTAATTTTTTGATTTATTGTAGAGATGAGGTCTTCATCAAGTTGCCCAGGTGGGTCTCGAACCCGCTGGCTCAGGCAATTCACTAACCTCGGCCTCCCAAAGAGCAGGATTACTAGCTGAGCCACTGAGCCTGGCCTAGTTTCTTTTTTATAGTCTCCATAATCAGTCAGAAATAAGGTGAAAGAAATTAATCACTTTATTACTATTATATTAAATTATATTATAATTTTCACATGACATATTTTCTATGCATATTCATTAAAAAGCATAAAATATTTTGTAATGGATCAAAATTTGATAAAATTAGTTTATTTTATTAAACTAAGCTATTTCTTTAATAAAGATAATCATAATGATCTAGAAAATATAAAGCATTCAAATTCAAATAAAGCAAATAATATCCCACATTACCAAGCTAAAACATAATTAAGAAAGTTACAAATATATTAATTTTAGATATAAGGAATGGCAATTGCTTGAGTTTTGCCTGTACACCAGTAGCAAATGATAGTCAGATAAACAAAATTAGAATTTAACTTATTTCCTTCTGGTCATATTCTTTTTTATTATACTCATCTTCAAAAAGAAATGAACTTAATATCTCAATCTATATAGAGTTGTCCTATGGTTATGAACTTAATATCTCAATTTATATGGAGTTATCCTATGGTGTCTCTGAGAAGCACATTTCTTATTTTCAGTAAGTTTAGTTGCAAAGAAAAGTGACCTGTTACATTATTTTGTAATATGCAGCTAATGAAACTTTAGTGTGGGTTTTTGTGTTTAAATCAGTTTTTGGTTGACTGGCTGTTTTTTTGGCATTTATTATGATGCATTTTGTGTGTCTGGGAATGAGTGGTAGGAATATAATATATCAAAAGACAGGCAAGTCAAGAATGAAGTAAACATTAAAAAAGAACTATGCTTTTATGTGATATATTGTGGAGTTCAGTACAGAATGCTTCGGGATTTGGTGCAAGGGAAGGTCACCTCTGCCTGTTGGAGTTAAGAATGGTATCTACAGAAGAAAAAAATGTATCTGAAAAAAATGTCCAAAGCAATCTGCAGATTTAGTGCAATCCCTATCATAATCCCAACATTCTATTTTCACAAAAATAGAAAAAAAAATTCTAAAATTTATATGGAACCATATATGACCACACATAGCTAAATCAATGGAGAAAGAAGAGCAAGACTGGAGGCCTCATGTTTCTTGATTTCAAAATACATTATAAAGCTACCATAATCAAGATAGTATGGTATTGTCATAAAGATGGACACATAGACCAATGGAACAGAATGGAGAGCACAGAAATAAATCCACACATATACGGTCAACTTATCTTTGGCAAGGGTGCCAAGAATACACAATGGGGAAAGACTTCAAATCGATATACACATGCAAAAGAATGAAACTGGACCCCTATACCATACACAAAAATCAACTCAAAATGGATTAACAACTTAAATGGAAGACCTGAAATGTAAAACTCCTAGAAAAACATTGGAAAAACTTTATGACATTGCCTTGGCAATGATTTCATGGGTATAACATGAAGAGCACGGGCAACAAAAACAAAAATGAAGTAAGGTTACATCTAAATGAAAAAGTTTCTTTACAGCAAAGAAAACAATTAATGGGGTGAAAAGGCACACAGACAAGTGTGAAATGGGGAGAATATTTAATAGAGGCTGCAACACACTTTGGGGCCCTGAAGTGAGTGAACAGGCTTCCTTAATAGGTGCAGACTTGGATTTGGGGAGGGTGCTGGGAATGTATGGAGGACTGGTGGAGATGAGGCTGTGAGGCAAGCTGCAGCAGACCACCAAATGCCCTTCATAGACCATTCGAGAGAATTTGGAGTATATGATTGGGAGATATGAGGGGCTATTGAAGAGTTGTGTGCAGGACATAGGGTGAAGTGCTTATGACCTGATAAAATGCTCCTTTTAGAAAGATCACTTCTGAGGTTGTATGGAGGACTGAAGCAACGCTGTCCTGAAGATGAGGAGAAAAAGCAGCAAGTATATTAGTCATTATAAGCTGGGTTATGATGTACTAGCAGATGATGCTTAAATCTCAGTGGCTTAGCACAAGGGAAGGACATTTCTCATGCTTTCTAGATGTCCTATACAAGGCAACAGGGGATGGAGGGTCTGTTCCACAATGTCACCCAGGGACTCAGGCTCCACCATCATTTGGTTGCACCATCTAGAACACATGACCTTTTAAGTCATCGCATAAGGAGGAGACAACTGGTACTGGTTCCTTTATGCTTCAGAATGAAGTGACACACATCATTTCCTCCGCAGTCACAACCAATTCCATGGCTTTGTCTAAACACTGGAGGCAGGAGGCAAAACAGTCAACCATGAGTGGCTTTAAGGTGGTAGAATAGACAGGTCATGTGGACTAAAGCGATTTGGTGGGCATGAGAGAGGGAGTGACAGAGGGTGATTGCTGGATACTCCCTGGTGACAACGTACTCAGCTCAGTTAGTAAAACTGGCAGAGGAGTTGGGAGTGATAAGGTTCATTTTGGCCAGTACTGGTGTCTGTGAAGCCTAATTAAATATGTCCAGTAGGGACTGCAAGTCTGTAGCTCAAAACAGAGTCAGGACTAGATACTGATATTTGTACATAGTTATAGAGACTGAAAACATGTAGGTGGATGATTCTCCCAAAGACAGAATATAGAATGAGATTAGGTGAGAGCTAAAAAAAAAAAAAAATGTTGAATTGTTTATACAATCTGGATCCAGAGTCATTACACCTGGATTGATTCAGGTAACAGAGGATCTGAATGTCAGCTTGCACGAGATCACAATTAACCGTTTTTTGATGGATGGTTGCAGAGGCGAGAGACACACTGTGAGATTTATTGAGTGCAATATTTATTTGACACGGAAAGAAATAAAACAAGTCTTCTTTATGAACTCTTGCAGAGATTTACTTTAGATAGTGAAGAACAGCTTGACACTACAGATTATTAGACACCACGAGAGTTTATTAAAATGGGTAGAAACATTGATTCTACATCTTAAATATAACTTTCTGGTTTCATAGTCCAATGGTTTTCAAACTGTGCTTCTCAGAGGGGTCTCAGGTGCAACTGCAGGACTCCAGGGGTGACTCACCTCTCCTACCCCCACCCCATCAGCTCTGCAGTCATTTCTTATTGTAGGATTTCGCATAAGATTTCACTGGAGAAAAAGAGTTCTGCACTACAAAAACAAAAAACCACTTCCCTCTCCAATGTTCCCTCTCCATTTCCCTCTCCAATGAGCAGGGGCTTTCTCCATCTCTTGCTCAAATCACTGTATTCTTTCCGTGGGTCTCTCTACCTCTGGTCTTGCTGCTTCTGTAATCCCTCTCCACATAGGTCCCAAAGCAACCGTTCTCAAATCCTCTTCTGCAGGGCATTTATTGACTTCCTTTCACCGTTAGTAGAGAGTTACCCTTTAAAGGACAGCACTGAGAAAGCACTCTCCCCCTCTTCAGCCCCATTTTCAGGATGTCCCCGTTTGTTCCCCGTGCTTCCACCCTAACAAACGACTTGCACTTGAAGAGGCCTGAGGGTCTAGAACGCTTTCTGTTTAGCTAAATGCAACTTCTCAGCTGCAAGTTCAGTTGGAAGTCCTCCTCTGGGGCTCCCATAGTGACGAAGGCATACCTCTCCGACAACACATGGCTACATTGTTGTGCTAATGTCTGTTTGTCTCTCTACTGGATAATTGAGCAAGCACCTTCAGGAAAGGGACTGGTTTATCAACTCGGTTTCCTCCGACCTTGGTTCCACTTGACCCTTAGCCTTGTTAATCAAGAACACCCCTTTTGGAAATCATTAAAATAATAGGTTTTTTTTATCTGATTCATTTGAAAAGCTCTGGCCAGCTAACATAGACTCAATGACTCCTTAAAATTTCATCTGATTGTTTTTAATTTTTGTTTTTAAATCTTTAGAATGTGATAGTCCCTGTAAATGTTTTAAAATCACATTTCAGAATACCAGGAAAATACTTTTTGACTCTTTAAAATATAAGCAAAAGATCAAATATGAAAAATAGTAAAGACATGCAGCAAGAATTTGAATCAAAAACTTTTCTTTAATGGAAAATACCACTGCAGTCTTTCTGTTTCTAACGTCCTGAAGCTTTACCTCTTTTGCAGCACTCCTGCCACAAATATGTTCATTGTGCTTGTTTTCTACAAGATACAGTCAAAACTCCTTAGCCCGGTTTCCAGAGCCTCTGTAATCTGATCCCAAATGACTTAACCAAGTTACTCACTGATCCTTAACACGATTCCTTTTGCCTCATTTAAACTTTTTCCCTTCATATTTCTATTTATTCTGCTTGGCCCTTGGTGCATATCTTCGATCTCAAGATTTAAGATTACCTTCTGATTTCTGGAAAAATCTCTCCACCATTATATCTTGGAATACTGTTTATCCACTCTTTGTTGGCATCTTTGAGATTTCTGTGAAGCAGATATTAGAGCTTCCGCAATTCCTAACTTCTATTTTATATACTCCATAAAAGCAATGGAGTATATAAAATAGAAATTAGGAGTTAGGAGTAAAAAATATATTCACCATACTACAGAGATGTCCTGTTCTGTTTCCTAGTTCAAGTATGACTTGTCTTTTGTATAATCTATCAGCTGAATTGTTTTTAAAAATTTGATGACAGCTGGGCTCAGTGGCTCAGCCTGTCATCCCGCGCCTTTGGGAGGCTGAGGTGAGTGGATTGCCTGAGCCCGCGGGTTCGAGACCCGCCTGGGCAGCGAGACCTCATCTCTACAATAAATCAAAAAATCAGCCGGGCGTGGTAGCACATGCCTGTAATTCCGGCTACTTGGAAGGATCTCCGGAGACCAGTAGGTCGAGGCTGTGGTGGCCAGGAGCGGCCACTGCACTCCAGTCTGGGCAACAGAGTGAGATTCCAACTCAAAAAAAAAAAAAAAAAAAATTTGATGAGTGTACTTTTACCTAACTTTTTAGAGCTTGTTTCATAACTTCCTTTTCTTAACGGATACAATTTTCTCTTTTATATATTTTAAACACTGTAAACATACTTCTTGTAAGCTCCCTTTCACATTGTTCTGTTATTGCTAGTTCCTCATGTCCTGTGAACTGTCTTTCATTGTGCTGAGTGTCCTATTTTATTTCCCTTTGTTTTGTTTTGCTTGTGAGTTTACTTCAGAGGGAATTGTCTTTTCTGGGGACTCAAACACCCTGAGGTGATTTCCACTGTTTTGACTATCTGTACCTTCAAGATTCACTGATTCTGAATTATTTTTTCATGTTAGTTTTTCAACTTAGAATCTCAGTGCATCAGTAATGAGAATTCTGACCCCATTCTTACCTGTAGTTGTGTTGGGGCTCTCATCTCTCTAGAAGACTCTTTATACCCACAGGGTGGGGCTATTGGCTCATTTCCAGCAGCAACCTTGGCTGTATAAAGATTAGTGCAATGCTTCAAGATCAGTGCAGGCGCTTTCTGGGCTTCTGATTTTGCACAGGAAGCCAGTTTTCGTTCCTGCTATGAACACTTTTTCCTAGGCTAGATTCTGGGCTTAAGTGGCCATGAAGATTCCAGGCATTAAGACGTATAATCTCCTCAGTTCCTGATTCATTATTATGGTCCATGTATGTTCTAGCATTTGGAGATTTCCTTTCTTGCTTTTGTTTTTTGTTATATATTTAATAGGTAAAAATACTTTTTATTCTATTTCTATGTGTCTGTTTCTTTTTGTGTTGAATTTCGTCTTATCTGTGAAACTGCTTATTATTTCTGGACTGTCTCAATATATGTTCCTTGTTTCTATTGTTTTCTCCATTCTGAATATTCTCTCAAAGTCTCCTCACCTTTTGCAAATTTACTCATCTTTTCTGGACTTGAGAACCCGCTAAAGGGAAGTTCTTCAATGCATTTTCCTTCCAGAGACCAATTGAACCCTGAACCATGTCCTTTCTCTGAATTCCTTTGGCATTCATTTGATATTTAACTATATTTTGTTATAACTGCTTTATGACTATTATTTATCTTCTTGTGCGATTACAAATTTTTTGAAACGTGGGGACATTTCTTAAACTTCTTGAATATCTCCATAGTGATATATACAGAACTGGTCACACAATAAATTCTTCCTTATGGAAGAGTAAGTGAAATAAAAGACACAATAGAATAAAACAATTCTACATGTTTTAGCTTTTATTTAAAAGGATTCAAGCACTCGGGAAAACAAAATTTGTTTGAGTTTTGTTTTCCTTTGTATTTTGCTTACTCATTTTATTCAGGATCCATGAATTTAGAAGGCCAAAGAGATTTCACACAAGCTCCTAGCTTACTAAAGGAAAACTGAAAGATTTTATGTCTAGCAGTACAGATGTAATGTGATAGATGCAATCCAAAAAATGTGTTTGTACCAACAAAAGAAGCTTCTTTAAACCAGGGGGAAAATCAACTACTTTTTTAGATGTCTGCTTAGAAGTTGGTCTCAAGCAAATGAACAAACACGCAACAGTTTCTCAGAGCTCCTTTCACAGGGAAATGTTTCCAAGTTCCAATCCATGGGAGTTTAGGAAGGTATAGCCTGCAAATTACATTCCAACCCTGAACTGGCCAATCAAGGCTTAGACACTTTGAGGTCTTTGGCTTTGCCTGTGAACATGGGAACACCCAAGGGCACCTTCAAATTAAAAATAAACACACTGTTCTGAAGAATCCTGGATGTGTAATTTGGTAGACGTTTAAGGGATGTCTTTTTATAGTAACAGAGTCTACAAAGAAAATAAAATTCAGGTAAGGTTACGTCCTTTCCAGTCATAAAAGTTTATAAATGACCTTTAACTCTAAATTCAAATTCTTTGGGCATACCACTTCTCCCCTGCCCGCCACCCTGTATTTGTCAGTAAAAACACATAGTACAATATTTTAGTTCCAGCCAGATTTTTATAGTCTATTGGGTGATGTTACATTAATAAAAATAATTGCTAGCGTTTATTGTATGCTTGCTTTAGGTCAAAGCTGTGTTGTTATACTTGACAATTATATCATATGAATAATGCCTAAATAACCCTATGATTTTGCCACTTTCGTTATCTGCAATTCGCAGATGGACAAGACTAAGTTACAGAATGGTTAATGAACTTATCCAAGTAACAGAGTAGTCTTAAACTACTGTAAAATTTCTATGGGCTTCCTTTCTACTCATGACTATACATTAGAAGACATAACATATGCCCAGGGTTATCTTGGGGGATTTATATTTCATTGAGATGAGAGATAAAAATGAATGTCGGTTAACATATCACCACCTGGTTGCTGTCTAAACTCAATCACTTTCTTCTTATAAATGTCCTCTAAGCCCAACCTGTCTTCTCGCAAGCCTTGCACCTATTGTTGCCTATCTAGGAACCCATCACAAAATATCTTATGTGCCTGGAGCCCCTGTTTTTTCTCTGAGAGTTGTATGCTTACGTCTTGACTAGCAAAAGAACGAAATTTGAAGCCCATCACTTTTAAAAAGCTTGTATTTTAATCTGTAGAGCAGATTTGTTTTAGGGAAAGCTGTGATCAATACTTCCTTCCCCTGCTTTCACTAAAGGCTTAGATATTGAATTTTATATTTGTGTAAAATGATATTTTAAACTTGGAGAATGTGGGATAAAACAGAAATAAGGTTAATAAAAATAAGCTGTTCTAAATTAAATTATTTTCACTGCAGAATGTATATCAGGAAAAGTTTTAACACCTTCTCTAGAGGCCCTTCAAATTTCTTTCACCTGTATTCCTTAAGATGGGGTAGTGGGGTTGAACTTATTACCATTTTAATCTTCCTTCCAAACTTCCTTTGCTGTTATTTATGATTCTCCTCCAAATGGAAAATATAGGCTTTGTTAATATGTATTTTAAAAATGAAGCAACTTTCTGATTTCTATGAATAAAAATACTTAATGCTGATGGAAGAATGAAGAACATTAGTGCCGTGAGTGCTCTAGTCAAATTCTTAGGCAAAAAAATAAGCAGGGCACTGAATGATAGCAATGTTTCTCACCTTTTGCTAAACGAGACTCACCTTGGGGAGCTTATAAAAGTACAGATTTCTAGGTTTCTAGGTTTTCTCATTCTTTCTTCCTGCCCAAGATTTTGAGTTTAACTAGTTTGGGTAAACCTGATCAAATAAATTTTATTAAATATATAAGTCTATTATATACAATATGTAGGATAAGTATTACTATAATGGAATAAAATATAATACATACAATATCAATAAGATATATTTATTAAGGCTTGAGGAACAGTGCTAACGAAGTCTTTTTATTTTACTGTGTTTGATAAGGTTAGGCAAATTCTTGTGAAAGAAATGGCTAGATGAGAAGGAAGGAGGCTGGGCACAGTGTCTCATGCCTGTAATCCCAGTATTTTGGGAGGCCGAGGCAGGAGGATCGATTGAGCCCAGGAGTTCAAGACCTGCCTGGGCAACATATTGCGGCCCCGTCTCTGAAAAAAAATTAAATTTAAAAATAAAAATAAAGAAAAAAGAAGGAATGGAAAATGAGCACTGATTATCCTCTTTATAATTTTCATCATTATACATATTTTCACAAAAATTACAAATAACTAAAGGTAGTTGTTTCCCTCAATTCGCAATCAGGTTTAAGAACTCTTTTGTCTGAGTTAATTCTGAATTAGAGACTGATTATGCACATGGACAATGACCAGCCCACCTATGACAACAGAACTCTGACCCATGACCTCTGTGACAATCAACCCAGAATGCCAAAACACAACTTCCGTAACAATCAACTCACAGTGGTCAGGCCTTGGTCAATGATGGCCAGCTTCTCTACCTTTTTTTTTTTTTTTTTTTGCCCCTGATTCCAGCTCAGGATCAAAGAGAGAAAGCCAAATCTCTTCCCCTTCTTTAAAACAATTACATAGGATACCTCGCTTCTAGTTAGAGCACCTCCACTTGCCCAAGTAAACAGCCTCCCTTTTTCCTACTCTAAAGCTTTCCCTTTTTTTTTTTTTTTTTTTGAGTTGGAGTCTCACTCTGTCGCCCAGACTGGAGTGCAGTGGCCGCTCCTGGCCACCGCAGCCTTGACCTGCTGGACTCCAGCGATCCTTCCGCCTCAGCCTTCCGAGTAGCCGGAATTACAGGTATGCACTACCACGCCCGGCTGATTTTTTGATTTATTGTAGAGATGAGGTCTCGCTGCCCAGGCGGGTCTTGAACCTGCAGGCTCAGGGAATCCACTCACCTCAGCCTCCCATTCATTTGTCTTTGATTCTCTGCCAAACACAAGTGGTGATGCCTGATTCCCTTGCTATAGCAAGCTCTGAATAAATAGCTTCTGTTTGTTCTTATGTGTCGGTGGTCTTCATGTAATTCCACATAAATAGAAGTGGGGAAAAATAAATTATTCTTGCACATACACGTAAGATTATTTCTACCAATGTAGACAATTTCAGAAAGTGAGAGGAAAAAGGAGATAGTGTCATTAAAGCTGGTGCTCAAAAGGGCAACAAAGTGACAAGATGAATCCCAATAACTTTCTTTTCTAGCAAGAAAGTTATGGTGAAAGATCCAAGAACTTTGAGGGCCTGCCACTCTCCTAAGAATAGGGGAGGGGGATCGCTACTTTGGTCACTGTGATTCCATCAACACTTGCCCTAGTGCCCCTGAACCAAGAAATCAGGAGTGGGAAGACTGGAGGCAAGAAAGGGAAAGGAAAGAACTAGGTAGCAGATGTAGCCGTCTTTAGAAGGCTATAGAGTGGTTTGTTGTTATCCACGAGGATTACTTCTAAGACCTCCCTGTGGATAACCAAATCCATCCATACTCAAGTCCTGCGGCTGGCCACACAGAACCCTGTATACGAAAAGTCAGCCCTCTGTCTACATAGGTTTCTCATCCTGCAAATACTGTATTTTCGATCTGCATTTGGTTGAAGAAAATCCATAAGTGGGATCCATGCAGTTCAAACTTGTATTATTCAAGGGTCAACTGTATTTCTAATACCGAGGTTTTAGCCAACAACATTGAAGTTGAGAGGAGGCAATACTCTCCTGTGGACAACATGGAGTGCTCTAACACTTGATTCCAAATGTACTTTCTTGATGTCACTAAAATAACGTGAGTGTGTAACACTTATGATATATTCAAGAAGCAAAATCCAGTTCTTTACGCTGAAGATCATTTTGGTGATTTTGTTTTCATTTTATAAAGAAAAAGTTTTAAGGCAATTTAATTCTAAAAGCATTATTGAGTACTTACTGTCTGCAATTCGCTGTACTTAGTAATGAACGTGAGAGAGGCAGAAACTCTCTTTTCTTCCATCAATTCTTAAAGGATAGAGCATTTCCATTATAATTAGGTGACAGGCTACACTGCTAATTGTTCATGCCAATTCACTGATCATTTAGAGTTGCAATGTGATCTCATTAAGAGTCACAAAGCCTTGTGACTCAGTTCACTTTTTCTCGATAGTTTTCTCTGTAAGACGTGTACTGTATATACAAACTAACTTCAAATAAATAACTTCTGTCTTTTAAAAATCACGCATGATCTAACACTTCCCACCACTATGTGTACTGGAAATACTTCCATCATGCCTGTAAATTATATAAATTCAATAATTAATTACATTCTCATTACCAAGAAGAATCTATATGAAAAATGAAGCTTGTAGGTATTGGGGGAATTATGAAAACATTTTCTATTTCAATCAAGTACTTTTAATATAAATTTATGAGTTATCAAATAAACTAAAGTATGGAAAACAGGAATTTGGGAGCATTGGTTCCCAAACTTGACTGCCCTTTGAAACTATTTAAGGAATTTCTAAAAAGCAAGACCCAGAGATTCTAATTTACTTGGTCTGCAGTTTGGCCTAAACCAGGTGACATAAATACGCAGTGAAGTTTGAGAACCATCGTACTAGACTCTAGAATCTGGTTTATTACTGTTTCAAGGTTACACTCCTTCCTTAACTCCTGGGTCTTTTCTGATTTCATGGGTTTGTTGAGCAGTTTTGTGATGTTAACTTGTTTTCCCATGTAGGAATCCATCCTGCAAAGAGACAGTACTCACTGTAAATGATTAATTGAATTTCTAGTAAAAAAAAATTAGTCTTTGGTGAGTCTAAACAGTGGGGAGTAGTCGTTCCCTTCCGTACCCCACACTCTGCCCCCATTTGATCAGCTGGGATAAGCAAGTTATCAAGATTCCAGCTCTTCAGAGCTAGCAGGCCAAGGCCAGGAATGAAAGAGGCAACAGCCACATCCATGTCATGACAGTTTGTCATACTACTCCTCTCAAATTACTGTCCTGCCTGTTTTTCCATTGGTTTATGTATCTGCTTAATCATGTCCTGGACCCGTTGTTCTCAATTCTGACTGCACATTAGAATCACCTGGGGAGTTTTTCAGGCACTTAATGCCTGGGCCAATTATATCGAGAGTCTGTGAGAGTGGGACCCAGTCACCAGTGTTTTTCGAAGCTCTCTAGTAGACCTGAGGAACCATTGCCTTAGGCTGTAATGCCCTCGATATTTACCTAAGACATTCATGAATCTGCATTTTTTTTAGCTGGTATTATAGAGCTACAGAGTTGTGGACAATGTATATTTTTAATTGCTGGGACCCAAGCTAATTTATTGGATGGCAGATAGATATCATCAAAAACCTAAAGGCCTTTATACTGGGCCTGGAGCTATTCCAAGCATTGTACATAGATTGACTTATTCACTCTATCCACATCTTGCGGATGAGGAAGTTTCCCAAGGTCACATACATAGTCAGTGTTAGGGGAAACCTCATTCAAATGAGGTAACCTGGCTCCAGAGTCAGCAAGCTTAACCACAGGTAACCAGCAGGTGTGGTTGTTACAACCACCAGAAGCAACGAAATAGATCATATTCTACACTTCCATTATCCAGGTAAGGGACTGAGGTACAAAGAAAGTGTCCTAGGATCCCATAGCTAGTAAGTAGCACAGCTGGGATTTGAACTCAAAATAGTCCGGCCCTAAAGTTCATGTTCCGTCAATAATCCAGCCTTTTTTTTCCCCACAAATATTCTACTGATGCAGCTTTTCATAAATTTCTACTGCCACAGGTTGAAATTTGGTATTGCAAGGTTCATGTGTGTTCCTGAATTTATTCTTAATGTTTTACCCAGAATTTAAAGGAAGAAAGGAAAGAAAATGTTGATGGATGTTTTACTCTAGTACCATTGCACTGGAGAAACAATTGACATAGAGATACTACAGCTGTTTTCTTAATATTAGCCCATGGTTTTAGAATCTCTTTGATTTGCAAATATGTTAGGTACCATAAGTTCATCAAGTTTGCATGTAGGAAGAAAAACAGATTCTTTACTCCAAACCTTTGTGTGCCTGAAAATCCTTTTAATTTCCTTTATTAGTTTGGCATGTCCTTAATTTAGTATTAAAAATTCAGTTTTCTTCCAGCTATTGGACATTGTCCCATTTCAAACTTTTAAAAACAAATCCATTAGGGTTTTATGATAATAACTATGTAAATAGGACAAATACATCTCAGCTCTTTGGCAACCATCCTTGACAACTGAAACAGATTCACATTGTGGATTTCAATCAATGTAACAAAATTACTGAACACAGTTTTTGTAAAATGAATCAATTCTAGATTGTAACAGGAGATTTTAAAAGTTCCTTGCCTCCCACATTTTAACATGCAAATCACTCCAAGCTCTTGTTAAAATGCAAAAAAAGAAAAAAGAAAAAAAAATCTGATTTGGGAGGCTTTAAGTGAGATGCTGACTCCATATTTCTGGAAAGCTCTCAAGGGATGCCCATGTTGCTGGTCTATGAGCCACACTTTCAGTAGCAAGGACACAGTGCTGGTAAACTGATTCTCCAAAGGAGAAAAAAAAGTTCTGATTTTTAGTGCTTGCTAATTTCCATGATATAAATATTCCCACAATGGCTAAATTCAAGCTACCAACATGATGTCATGGAAAACTGGGTTGGAAAGAGATATTCAGCACAGTGCAAACAATTGGCTCTCCCAAGCTGGAATGAGCTGGTTTCAGCACATCACTGGACCTACATGAACATAGTACTTACTATGACCTTTTTTTTTTCTTGAGTTGGAGTCTCACTTTGTTGCCCAGACTGGAGTGCAGTGGCCGCTCCCAGCCACCGCAGCCTCGACCTGCTGGACTCCGGCGATCCTTCTGCCTCAGCCTTCCAAGTAGCCGAAATTACAGGTGCGCGCTACCACGTCCGGCTAATTTTTTGATTTATTGTAGAGATGAGGTCTCGCCAAGTTGCCCAGGTGGGTCTCGAACCCGCAGGCTCAGGCAAACCACTCACCTCGGTCTCTCAAGGCGCGGGATTACAGGCTGAGCCACCGAGCCCAGCCAAGTTCAGGTACTCTTATTAATGTTGTGTCCCCTCTGCCCACCCACCCCGGCAGTATCCCACTACTGCCAATCCCTTTCTTACAGTATGCAAATTTCAGTAAGGTGAGGGAGACAAAGAATGTCCTAGGAAAAATGATTGGAGATTAGTTACAAAGTATTCAGAATAGGTGCAAAACAGTGTGGTGCCAAGGCTATAGACTGATGAGAGGTCACAGCTTAAGATGTTAAAAGACATATGGGGTCAGTAAAGAAGACTTTGGGGAGGATTTAAACCAGTTTTGACAATTATGGGTCTGGCTGAGTGGAAAATGAGAACATTCACAGAGAAGGAAGTGAGATAAGAACAAGCAAAACTTTTGATGATAAACAAGAGTGAAGGAAATTTTGGAACTGCTAAAGAGTTGAGGGTAGGGCAGTTGGCCTGGCAGAATGCAGGCATCCTACTCTGACAAATATTTTATTCTCTGGCATGATTGGGGAATAAAATATTCAGATTAATCAAGCATTCAAGTTAAAAGCTGACATATATACGAGAAAGAGATACCAATGTTCAAGGCAATGGAATATAGTGGAGTATACAGAGCCTAATTTCCTTCTTCATTGAAGGAAGAAGGACACCTATGCTACCATGTCTCAGAGCCATAGCTTTGAGCTTCTCTGGTCCCTTATGGTAGGGTTAGGGACACCTGAGAAGTTTTCTTCCCAGGGTAATACAAGAAGAGTGTGTTTTCGAGCCTTTCTCCAGGACTGCAGTTTGAGAGCATCCTAAGGTTTATCTCATGGGGAGCATTTCTAACTGGGAGAAATGCTTTCCTTTGCAGTATATTGGGTCGTTAAGAGCCCACACTCAAATGTCTTCATCTGTAAAGGAGACTATTAATACCTATCTCACATGGTTTTGGTGATGAATAAATGGAACATCGTCAAGAAATGTTAGTGCTCAATAAATACAGTCTACATCCTAGACGCATCTCTGAGGGAACCTATGATCATCTGTGTGCAGTGTTTGAATGCCCAGGGACCTCCCTGCTGCCCCAGTGGAGGGCTCTCTGTAGACCCTCCAACCCTTCCTTTAGTCTGCCAACTATACAAGTGAGCCTTCTTACATTTCTGAAATCTGAATTAAGGTTTATTTTGAAAATAAGTAATCTTTATTTCCCCTGTTCTCTTGGAATAAATGTTCTATTTCATTTTCTTAATTTGTACTGTGTTAAGAACCAGAAGAGAGGGAACTTAAGGTCAATCAGTCTTTCAGGTTGAGTAAACTCTAAGCTATAAGCTCCAGAATCTCGTCTTTGTCTCTGACTCCAAATGGGCTTGTGGGGAAAAGTGATATAACCATGAGATCACTGTGTTCTTTTAGATGATTTCCTGTTTCCTGTGTATTTAAATACACAGGGAATAATCCCGCTATTAAAATGAGACCCTGTATGTGTGTATGGGCAGGAGTTCAATGAAAAAGGAAGAAAAATATGCTTGCTGAATACCAGATGTAGAATGCATAAATCCTGTCAGAACAAGTGGGGAATAGCTTTATGGCTGACTTGCAAGAAACCTGAGGGAATTGGGAAGTCAGATAGGCATGTGTCAAACAGACGTATTTAAATCATCCGCTTCCTCAGCAAAATAAAAGTTTGAGAGAGTTCTGTTTCCTTTTGTGGTTTGAAATTACAGTTGCAGGCCTCTGAAGTCCTGCTTGATTGAAGGCTTCCAAGCAAAGACGTTACTCGACCCAGTTCAGGCATCCGGCAGCACCGGGATCAGCCAGTGCCTCTCACTGAGGTCTCCAGCCTTGTCCTGTATGTATTTTTTGTCCTTTACAATCTCAGAAACGTTGTGGTGCAGCTGATCACTGCTTCAAGGTCCTCCAGCTTGTCACAACTAAAAAGTGTTTGCATCTGAAAGAGAAAGGTGCCCACTGGCTTCCTTCTTAGATGACTGTAGATTCAGAGCACAGGTCTTACTTAGCTCTGCAGGTTTAGAGACCAAACAGCTCTTTCTCTCCGCAGCCTCATCCTGACCACAGTTCATACAGGGTTTATGGCCTTACAGGAAATCAGTTTGTGTTAAACAAATCTGATTTAAAAGCTAGTAACCTGTGTGTGTTTGGCTACAAGGTCCACACTAATTTGTAGTCAGAGATAAAACTGGATGCCAGTCCTTATCAGGTATTCCGTCCTCACAGGTAAGTCTCTCAGGAGGCCACATTATAATTTAGTGGGTTAGTGGCGTATATAGATGCAATACAAAGGTATCTGAGTAGCAATCATTTCCTGTAAGGTTATGGTACGGTATGCATGGTACCTCCCTAAATGGTATGGCAGTTCCCTAAATTGTTTGTTTCAGGGTATTTCAGTTCTGTTGAATATATTTCTGTTATGGTTATACTCAGTAGGGCTAAAAAAAAAAAAAAAAGGATGCTGCCATGGAAAGACCATGGGCTTTGTAGTCAAATAGACCCAGGTCCAAATTATTCCAAGTTTACCACTTACTAATGCATGAACCTTAGCATGTTACTATACCCCTTTCAGACTCAGTCTCCTTATCTTATGGATGAGAATGTACATGCAAAAAGTATTTATTTATACAGAATCTAGCGCTTTGGGAAACTCTGACAAATTCTTACTCATTATTCATCTGTCCCTTTGTCCAACCATCCATCCATTTATTAAATGCCTGTTGAATACCTTTTATATGTCAATCACTATGTCAGTTAGTGGAGGTGCAAACAAGAATAAGATGTAAGATCAGGTGACTATACCTATGTGGATCTATTTCTGGGTTCTCTTTCTTTTCCATTGATTTATCTGTCTATTTTTTCCCCAAAAGACTTCTATAATATTTTTAAAGCATAATTTCACTGAGAGATAAAGCAGTTTTCAGAAGTAATCCTGTCAAATCATGGGGTGAGGGTGGGGAGTTGTGAGTGAGTTGGGGAGACAGCAAGAGATGGAAAAACAGAGAGAGAGAGAGAGAGAGAGGAAGGCCATATAAGGTAAAGTGTTGAATGCTACATACTCTGTTGACTGTGGGCTCCAGAATGTGTATGATGGAATTTACTGAAACAAAATTTGCATATTTATAAAAAGGATGCAGATTTTTTTAAAAGCTAGTTATGCTAGCATCTTGTTTCTTCGTTGATGTTGCAGTGTTATATAAGCACTGAATCCTCCCACATTTCAACTCTTATTTAAAAGCCAGAGTGTGTACCACCTGGGCTGAGAGAAAGATGAAATCAAATTGAGGAAGCAAATGGTGGAAAGCATCCTCAAAGAAACCAACTAGACACATTCAAGTCAGCAGGTTCTGAGTTTTTAGTAATTTGAGAATTGTGTGGGGCGTGTTTTGACATTTCTTTCTCTCTTCTTCTCCCTTTTCTGACAGACCCATGGTGATTCTACCACTTTTCTTGACCTCTTCTTCTTTCCCCACTTGCTGTAGAGGCTACCTGAACTCATTATCCCTGGAGACAGATCAAACAGGAAAAACAAGCAGCTCCTGTGTATGAGCTTAAAGAGGCATCTATTTATAAACTTTAAAAATGTGGATTATTACCTTCATCCCATAAATTCCTCTTTAAGACATTTAAGAATGAGTATTTCTGAGTTAGTGAGTTGAGATGGCTACAATATGCCCCTTTTGTGTACAGCTGGTATGTTATTCTAGCCAGGAGAGCCAGTTAAGGGCACAGCCATCATCACTTTAACTCATCCAGTCCTGGTGGAGAAATGTACTGAGGCCAGAAATGGTTCAACGCAAGAGTGGTTGTGTTCTTGAAGGACTGTGCTCTCTGACCTGATATTTTTCTCAATAAATCTAGCACAATACTTTGGGGGGAAAAAAGAGGCATCTATTCTCTGGAAGTGGGTGGAGGGAGAGCAGAAGATACATATATTTTAGCTATCCATTTCTGTATAACAAATACTCAAACTTCACAGCTTAAAACAGCAAACACTTAGCATCTCACGCAATTTGAGTGTCAGGAACTCAAGAATGGCTTAGCTAGGGGGTTCTGGCTCGGGGTCTTTCATGGACTTGTAGTCAAGGTATTGGCTGGGGCTCCTGTCATTTGAAGGCTCACTTGGGCCTGGAGGCTTCACTTCCAAGATGACTCACTTATAAGACTGTTGACTGAAGGCTTCAGTTCCTCTCCACGTGAAACTTTCCTCATGCCATGGGACTGGCTTCCCCCAGATCCAAAAACACAAGAAAGAAACTAAGACAGAAGATGAAATGTTTTTAATAACCTTGTCTTGGAAGTAACATACTTTCACTTCTACCATTTTTCATTCATTAGGAGCAAGTTATTAAGTTCAGCACACATTCAAGCCAAGAGGAATTAAGCTCTACCTCTTGAAAAAAGGATATTAAAGAATCTATAGACATTTAAAAACAACTGCAGTCCGTATAGGCCAGCATCACAAGGCGTAGACATGGGCTGGGATAGAGTCATGGATAATGTCTCATTCTGCAAATGGTAATAATAAATCTGTAATAAAAGCCCAGAGCCAGGAAATAGGAAAAGAGCTTATTAGAGAAAACTTATCAAAGATGTTATTTCACTTGTATGTTTATTTTGGGCCCAAGGACAATAGTGACAAATTGTGTGGCCTACATGATTCAAGGATTTCTGCTTAGTAACAGCTAAACAAATTTTATCCAATTTTTGGAATAGTTAATACATATGCATGGTACAAAATTTAAAAGTTACAAAAGTTTGCACGTAAAACATTAGATTATCTTCTTTTTCCCTTGATTTCTTAGATTCAGTAAATTACATTTACTGTGTGTGTATGTGTCTGTGTGTGCGCAGCCTTACAAAGATATTCAATGTATTTATGAACATATGTGTGCATAGTTTTTCTCTCTTACAAATAGTAAAATACTATATGCATTGTTTTATTCTTGACCTTTTTTCTCAAGTAACAGCATATCTTTAAGGACTTCTGCAATAGCACACATAGACCTGACTCATTTATTAAATAGCTACCTAGTACTGCATTATATTCATTTAAACAATCATCCACTAACAAAAATTCTATTGTTTTCAGTCTCTTGTTACTACAGACAAAGCTGCAGTGAATACCTTGGCATGTCATCATTTCTCACATAGGAGTAGAATTTTTGTCCATTTGTAACATTGATAGACATTGACAAATTGCCCTCCAAACGCGTTTATCAATTTGCTCCCATCACAGAAATAGGAGTGCCTGCTTCTCCACATTTTTGGCAATACAATAAATTTCCCACTTGTTGATAATTGCCAACTTTGTAGGCACAAAATGGTCTGCAGTTGTAGTTTTAATTTCTATTTTTCTTATTATGAATGAGATTGGGCCAATTTTATATTTTTAAATGCATCTGCATTTACTTTACCATGTGCTATTTCTTCTTAATCTCTGCCCATTTTTATATTGGTTTGGTCATTTTTTCCCCTTATTGATTAGTAAAAGTTCCTTAGGGATTAAAGAAATGAGCTCTTTTAAAGAATAAGCATGCATGGACACACAGAGTGGAATAATAGACAGTGGAGACCAACAAGGTGAGAGGATAGGAGAGGCGTGAGAGATGAAATACAACTTATTGGGGACCATGTACACAGTTTGGATGATGAGTACACTAAAAGTCTAGACTTCACCACATGCAATATATCCTTGGAGAAAAAAACTCCCTTGGACCTTTGTTTTTTTCAAGAGAAGGGAAGAAGAAAGGAGGGGAGGGGAGGGGGAAGGAAGGAAGGGAGGGAGGGAGGGAGGAAGGAAGGAAGGAAGGAAGGAAGGAGGGAAGGAAGGAAGGAAGGAAATTAGTTCTTTGTCTAGAATGTGAGTAGCACACATTTTTTTCTCATGAGTTTTTTCCTTCTTCTTTTTCCTTTTTTGACTTTTTAAGGCTTTTCTTTTTCCATGCAGTAATTTAAAATAATTCTTTTTATATGGTCACCTATAAAAAATTTTTTTCTCTTATAGGTTCAGCATTTGTGTCATTCTTAGAAAGTCTTCCCAATCTAAGGTGATTAAGAATTCTCCTATGGTTTATTTTGGTATGATCATTAATCAAAATCAATGAATTTTACATTTATCATTGTTTGAATTTTGCATTTCCAATTTGGTTGGATTTGTCCTTTTAATGATTTATACTATATTAAAGTATACGTACTGTAGTAAGTTTGTTTTGTTTCTGGTTCAGATATTTCTATTTTATTTTTGGTTTTCTCATTTGTAAAATAGAGTTGAAAGCACGACTGAGTACCAACGATGGCTTTTGGTAGAAGGGTACCATCTTGCAAACTGAAACCAAACCAGAATTTTCTTCCTCCTTACTTAGAAGCCATTGCTCATGATGAGGTCTTCTACCCACTGGGAGAATTGACACTAACATGGTATGCAAGATAAGTTGCTTTAATAACAAAAAGTAAAATCAAATTAGTCATTTTATGTCTGCCTACATGGGGGTTGTTACTTTCATTTGTCAAGATTTTTGGTTGTTTTTATTTTTTCACCTCTTCCCTTCTGAGTCTCCAGTGTCCCTTGTACCATTCTCTATGCCTTTGCAGATCCTTAGTTTAGTATCCACTTACAAGTGAGAATATGCAGTGTTTGCTTTTCTGCTCCTGCATTAGTTCACTTAGGATGGTGTTCTCCAATTCCATCCAAGTTGCTGCAGAAGACTTTATTTTATTATTTTTGATGACAAAATAGTATTCCACTATATATATATATATATATCACATTTTCATTATCCACTGATCACTTGGGCTTTAGGATGATTCCACGTCTTTGAAATTTTGAATTGTGCTGTGATGAATATGCAAGTACAGGTGTCTTTTTTACATAATGACTTCTTTGGTCATTATAGAAAAAAACCTTTGGGTAGATACCTAGTAGTGCAATTGTTGGATTAAATTGTAGGTCTACTTTTAGTGCTTTGAGAAATCTTCATACCAATTTTCATAGTAGTTACACTAATTTACACTCCCACAAAGAGTATATAAGCATTCCTTTTTCCCCACATCTGTGCCAGCATCTGTTGGTTTTTCATTTGTTAATAACGGCCATTCTGACTGGTATAAGGTAGTATTTCATTGTGATTTTAATTTTCATTTCTCTGATTAGTGATGTTGAACATTTTTTCATTGTTTTTTGGCCATTTGCATATCTTCTTTTGAGAGATGTCTGTTTATATCATTTACCCACTTTTTAATGGAGTTGTTTACTTTTTTCTTGCTGATTTGTTTGAATTCTTTGTAGATTCTGGATACTGGTCCTTTGTCAGCTGTATAGCTTGTGAATATCATTTCCCATCCATTCTATATGTTGCCTGTTTGCTCTGTTGATTATTTCTTTTGCTGTGCAGAAGCTTTTTAGTTTAACAAAGTCTCCTTTGTTTATTTTTCTTTTGTTGCATTTGCCTTAGGGGTGTCAGTCATAAATTCTTTGCCCTGACCAATGTCTAGAAGAGTTTTCCCTAAGTTTTCTTCTAAGAGTTTTATGGTTTCAGGTCTGACATTGAAGACTTTAATCCATCTTGAGTTAATTTTTGTATTTGGTGAGATGTAGAGATCAAGTTTTATTTTTCTGCATGTGACTATTCAATTTTCTCAGCACTGTTTGTTAAACAGGGTATCCTTTCCCCAGTGTATGCTTTTGTCTGCTTTGTCAAAAATCAGTTGGTTGTAGATATTTGGGCTTACTTCTGGATTCTCTATTCTGTTCCATTGGTCCATGTATCTGCTCCTGTACCAGTACCATGCTGTTTTGATTACTATAGCATTGTAGTACAATTTGAAGTCAAATAATGTGATGCTTTCAGCTTTGTTCATTTTTGTTTAGGATTGCTTTGGCCGTTCTGGCTCTTTTTTTGGTTCCATATGAATTTTAGGATTGTCTTCTCTAATTCTGTGCAAAATGACATGGGCAGTTTGATAGGGATTGTGTTGAATCTGTAGATTACTTTGGGGAATATAGTCATTTGAAACAATGTTGATTCTTCCCATCCATGAGCATGGGCTATTTCTCTGTTTGTTTGGATTCTCTATAGTTTCCTTCATCAGGGTTTTGTAATTCTCCTTGTAGAGGTCTTTTGCCATCTTGATCAAATATATTCCTAAGTATTTTAGCTTTTTGACTGCTATTGTAAATGGAATTGAGTTCTTGATTTGATTCTCTCCTTGGTCACTATTGGTGTATAGATGCACTACTGATTTGTGTGTGTTGATTTTATAGGCTGGAACTTTATCAAATGCATTTATCAAGTCCAGGGGGCTTTTGAAGTATTTTTTAGGATTATCTAGGAATAATATCATATTGTTGGCACACAGATAGTTTGATTTCTTCTTTTCCAATTTGGATACACTTTATTTCTTTCTCTTACCTGATTGGTCTGCTCTGGCTAGGGCTTCTAGTGTTATGTTAAATAGGAATGGTGAAAATGAACATCCTTGCCTTGTTCCAGTTCTGAATGTGTTCAACTTTTCTCTGTTTAGAATGACATTAGCAATAGGTTTGTTGTATATGACTTGTTATCTTGAGGAATGTTCTCTCTATGCCTATTTTGCTGAGAGTTTTTACCATGAAGGAATGCTGAATTTTATCAAATACTTTTTCTATGTCTACTGAAATGATCATATGATTTTTGTTTCTAATTCTGTTTATGTGAATCATGTTTTTTTGCTTGCCTATGCTGAACCATCCTTGCATTCCTGGAATAAAACCCACTTGAATGTGCTGTTGAATTTGACTTGCTAATAGTTTGTTGAGGATTTTCATGTCTATGTTCATCAGGAATATTGATTTGTAGTTTTCTTTTTTCATTGTGTCTTTTTCTGGCTTTGGTGTCAGGGTAATAGTGGCTTTGCAGGATGAGTTAGAATTTCCTCCTCTTCAGTCTTATGTAACAGATTCAGTAAAATTGGTACCAATTTTTCTTTGAAAGTCTGGTAGAATTTGCCTATGAGTCCATCAGGTCCTGGGGTTTTTGTTGTTGCTGTTGTTGGGAGACTTTTAATTACTGTTTCAATTTCACAATTCATTATTGGTCTGTTAAGGGTTTCTATTTCTTCCTGATTCAAGAGTGAGGAGTTGTATGTTTCCAAGAATTTATCCATTTCCTCTAGATTGTTCAGCTTGTTTTCTTAGAGCTGTTCACAATAATCTTGAACAATCTTGTGTATTTCTGTCATATCAGTTGTAATTTCTCTATTTTAATTTCTGATTGAGCTGATTTGAATCTTCGTGTCCTAATTTATCTAACTAGTAGTCTATCAATTTTGTTTATCTTTTCATGGAACCAACTTTTTGTTTCATTGATTCATTTTGAAAATTTTCATTTTCATTTAGTTCTGCTTTGATCCTCATTATTTATTTTCTTCTGCTAGTTTTGGGTTTGGTTTCTTCATGTTTTTCTAGTTATTTGACATATGAAATTAGGTTGTCAATGTGTGGTCTTTTAGTCTTATCAATGTAGGCCTAAAGTATTATAAATTTCTTTCTGAGCACAGATATGGCCATGTCTCAGAAATTTTGATAATGTGTTTCCTTGTTATTCATTTTGAGAAATTTTTGAATTTCCATCTTGATTTCATTTTGACTCAGGAATCATTTGGGAGCAAATTGTTTAACTTCCACGTTTTTGTTTGGTTTCATGAGTTCTTTTTGGAGTTAATTTCTAGTTTTATTCCACTGTGGTCTGAGAAGGTGCTTGATATAATTTTGATTTTTTAAAAAATTAATTGAGATTTGCTTTGTGACCTATCGTATAGTTTATCTTGGAGAATGTTCCATGTGTTGATAAGAAAAATGCATACTCTGTAGTTTTAGGGTGTTGTATTGTATAGATAACTGTTAGTTCCATTTGTTCTAGAGTCCAGTTTAATGCCAATTTTTTTGTTGACTTTCTATCTTGACAATCTGTCAAGGTAATGCAGAGTGATAAAGTCTCCCACTATTATTGTATTGTTATCTCTTTTTTAAGGTCTAGTATAATTTGTTTCATGAAGCTGAGGGTTCTGGTGTTAAGTGCATATGTATTTTAAATTGTTGTGTTTTCTCATTAATTGATCCCTTTATAATTATATAATAACCATCTTAATGTTGTTTTTTTTAACTGTTGTTAATTTAAAGTCTGTTTTATCTGATATAAGAATGGCAATGCCTGCTCATTTTTGATTTCCATTTGTATGGAATATTTTTTCACCTCTTTACATTGAGTTTGTGGGAGTCTTTGTGTGTTAAGTGGGTCTCTTGAAGGCAGCAGATATTTGGTTTGTTCTCTTAATTCATTTTGCCAGTCTCCATCTTTTTAGTGAAGTGTTGAGACAATTTACATTCAGGATTAATAAAAATATTTAAGATATTCTTTTCTTCATGCTGGTTGTTATCTGGTTGCTTTATTTATTTTTTTCTCTATTGTGTTGGTGTTCTGTAAGCCCTGTGAGTTTTATGATTTCCAGTATTTTTCTACTCGTGTTATTTTGACATTTTGTTTCAGTATTTAGAACCTCTGAGTTTTTCTTATAGAACCATCTAGTGGTGAAAAATTCCCTCAGTGTTTACTTGCCAGAGAAAGACTTCATATTTCTTTTTTTATGAAACTTAGTTTTGTGAAATACAAAATCCTTGGTTGACTACTATTCTGTTTGAGTAGATTGAAGATGCGGCCCTGATCCTTTCTGGCTTACAGAAGTCTGCTGTTAGTCTGGTGGGTTTACCTTTGTAAGTTATTTGATGCTTTTGTATTTCCATTCTTAAAATTCTTTCCTTCACATTAACTTTCCATAACTGGATGATTATATGCCATGGGGGATGATGTTTTTGCAATAAATCTTCTGGGAGTTCTTTGGGCTCTTTTTATCTGGATGTTTAAATCTCTGGCAATGCCAGGAAGTTTTCCTTCGTTATTTAAAGGTTTTCCAAACCTGTTGTTTTCTCTTCCCCCTCAGGAATACCTATGTTTCTCAAGTCTGGACATTTTGCATAATACCATATTTCTGGAATGCTTTGTTTCATTCTCTTAATTGTTTATTCTTTATTGTTTTCTGATTGAGTTAATTCAAAGCCTTGTTTTGAAGTTCTGAGATTCTTTCTTCTACATGTTCTAGTCTACTGTTAAAACTTTCCACTGCATTTTTTACTTCCCTAAATAATTGTTTCATTTTCAGCTCTTTTTCCCCTATGGTGTCTATCTCTGGATAATTTTTCATTCGTGTCCTGAATAGTTTTTAAAAATGTTTTTATGTTGGTTTTCTATGTTCTCTTGTATGTCATTGAACAATTTTATAATCACCCTTTTGAATTCTATCTCTGGAATGTCAAAGATTTCATCTTAGTTGATTGCTTTGGGGGTGTTGAATAACTCTAATTTTTCATATTGTCAGAATTACTTTTCTGGTTCCTTCTCATTTGGGTAGACTATCTTCTTGTTTGAGGTTGGCAGGGGGCTTACCTAGGCACTATAGAGTTCCCTTTGTTATTTATAGCCTTGGTGTGAGTTTCTCAATTGCCAGCTATGGTGGTCCTGTGTTAGGTACCTGCACAGGATCAAGGCATCCTGAGGTGCCCGGGTGACTTGAATAGTGGCATTAGCTGGGGTCTGGGTTCAGACTTTTCCAGAGCTGAGGTATTATATCATATATGATGGCCTATGCTATTGACCCCCATCCAAGAGGTAACACTTTTGGGAGAACACCAGCTGCAATGGTGACTGTGGGTTTTCTGCTTGGTGTATATTGCTTCAAGGAAGTGCCTGCCAACCCAGTCATTGGGTGGGGCTATGAGGATTATCCAAATTCTCCATCTGTTTTGAGCCTTCAAGGGGTGTGCTAGAGAAAGGAGCTCAAGCTCCCCACCTTGTGTGCACTCTTGGCTCCCCCAGTGGAGACTGGGAGGTAGTCTCCCTCCAGCCACTGGGGTAATGCTGTTGTGCAAAGGGAGTACAAAAGATTTTACCTTGAGATTGAAAGTTTGCTGTAAGAACAAGTGCCACCCAACTCTCCTGCCTGAGGCAGTTTGCATTCAGAATGTCAAAGTGCAACTAATGTCTGGGTCTAGGTGTTTTCACAGCAGCCTGTTCCAGCCAATAACTATCTGCCACTGTGGAATTTGCCCTTGGGGTTCCGCCCCTCCCAGGTCAACTAGCAGCCACTAACAAGGGTTGAGTTCCTGAGATATGGCAGCTGGAACTGCTCAGGTTTTTTTTCTGCACCAAGCCACGTGGGTTTTGGCAGAACATGGCTGTGGGTAGGGCAGTTTCTTATGAGGAATTGGAGTCTTGCAGGGGTCAGGGGGGTCTCCAAATCTGTGATAGGAACACAGAATTTCTGAATTCCCTTCACTCCCTTCCCACTGTGTCCAGAGGCTACTTGTGATCTGTGCTGTGATCCAGGTGAGAGTCTGGCTAGTTGCAGTGCAGGTCAGTTTATTTTTCTCTTGTTTTCACTATGTGGTTGTGATTACTTCTTTGATGAGCTGTGGGACATGCTGGTTGTCTTATTCCTCTCTTGGTGCTGAGGAAACTCTATCTTGGTTTACACCATCGGGGAAACACACTCTAGTTGCCTCTCATAGGCCATCTTAATCCTTTCTGTGGTCTTGTAATGTTCAATAACTTATTTTTAATAGTACACACATACAGCTTTTAAAATCATTTTTGCTGCATATGGAGCAGAATGGGAAAATGTCTCACAGTTAGTTTTGAATTGGCTATTTGGCACTCAAAAACTTTATTCCACCAAAGCAACATTTTATTTATTTGTTTATTTTAAATTTTCTTCTGATGATTCATCACTGGGTAACACATTTCTTTCTTTCTTTCTTTCTTTTTTTTTTTTTTTAATTTTTATTGTAAAGATGTGGTACAATTCAGGGTTAGGTATACAAACATTGATCGTGCAGTTACCCCGTTAATGAGGTATGTCCCTCCCTCCCCTAGCAGTTTCCCTCAACTGCCAATCCCCCCACTCCCAACAGTTTTCCATTACTGCCAATCACAAAGCGACTTTTTAAATGTTGGTTAGAGTCTTGGGCCTGATTACAAATTCCAGGTTTATGTATTCTATGTTTCAGGATAGGAGGAATGGTGCTATATCAAAGACACATACAATCTTTTATAACACTGCTTCCCTGGTAGTATGCACCTGAGAAACATATCAGGAATCCCAAAATATGTCTTTCCCAGTCCTAGTGGCAGAAGTGAGAGCTCCAGGAGCCCTTGGAAGTAGTTTGTGGAGGCCAGAAAGGACATTCTGGTCAGGAGAATGACTTTTTATATTTGTATCAGGGAAAGATATTTTCTAATATTTGGCAGTTGTCCTAATGGAATAATTAGAAAAATTAGGTCTGCAGTGTGGAATTTCAGAGGCAAACCATTTTTCTCAGCAAGCAATTAGCTTTAGGGAAGTTTAATTGCATGAAACGGGGTCTTAGCTACCAAGGTGGGTTTCAAGTGAAAGAAGGTGCTGGGGAGTTTAGGCAGGAGGTGGTAGATCTACAAGATAGGATCTCAGTCATACACAAAAATAAGATAGAAGACTAGCTGTATGACCTGGAAAGCAAGGTGGGAATTGAGACTCAGGAACAAGGAAAATAAATTGGTTATCAGGATTCAAGTTTAAAACTACCCAGAAAGTCAAGATGACGCTGAGCTCCACACTGGTGGTATGGAGGTAATTAATCTCTAATGTCTATGGTAGGGACCCATCTTGAGAACTAGACCAAAGCATAGATGACAGGTGAGAATGAAGTAATTCTGACTGTGGGGCAAGTAGAGAGCAGTAGCCCATGATAAGGGAGGGGGAATATAACTTTCCATCATGAAGAAAATATATGATCATTGTTTGGGGGAGCTACCTGTTCCATGTGTATTTTGAGTCTAATATGAAACATAAATTTGTTCCACGATTATCTAATGATTTCACCTATGTAGAAAAAGGCATCTACTTATTCTATTTCTCAATGACATGTATAAATGTCATCATTGTAATGACAATCCTGAAAGGTTGCCTAATCAATGTGTAAATAGCATTTACAGTGAGCCAAATCTATTAGAAAACCAGCCAGTCTAAAAGAGAATAAAGTTTCCTTGTTGCAAATACAAATTATAAGAGTTTGGCATAAAAATCAAAGTCTATTTTGCCCTGTGATGCATTGGGCGTGCTATCTATGTTCTCTGCGTCTCCTTCCATCTGTCTTCCCGCTGTTTCCCCGCTCATTAACACCTCTGCTAGAAAGTGGGCAGGGTGATAACAAGAAATAAAAATACAAGTTGAACTGCAACTCAGAATTTATCTTAAAAAAAAATAGCAACATACAAAAATATATGTATATATAGTGAAAATAGATTGCAACCCTGGGGAGTATATGGTATTTTAAATATGTGAAAAATAATGAGCTATTGGGACACATTCCATACAAAAGAACAAGCTTGCAGAACGTCATCAGGGAAAGGACCATTTTGATAGACTGCAGGAGCATCTGTCCTTGCAGATGGAAGTTCATTTAAAAAAAAAATGAATTAGCAAGTACACATGAACTCTTAAGACCTAACTACATTTCTGGAAGATAACTGTAAGACTTGGCCTAAACATGGAAAATCTGAGGTCACTTGCTGGAGTCAGGGAAGGCATCTGGAAATGGAAAGCTTTTTTTTTTTTTTAAGGAAGTTCCTTCAACAACATTTTCAGAAGGGATATTGAGGTGGAAGAACATGCCACTAGACAAGTATACATCAAAATATTAATAGTTTAAGAGGCATATAGATTATTTAGTCTGTCTTTTATTATCACATTTATACTTTTCTTTATATATCAAAATTTCTATAATCGACATGTATTAATTTTGTTATCAGAAAGTAATTTTGAAAGAAACATTTTATGTTCCACTCCCGTTTGTTCATCTGTCAGTGGAGTTTATCCAGTGAGTTTTATTAGTTTTATAAGATAGGTTTCCATCTCACAGTGGAATGGAGGCAGGGATCAAGACTGGTAATAGCCAATATGTAAATTTTTTGGTGATTAGAGAATAGAGCTTAACCCAAATGAGGTCACGTAAGCATGCCAATGAGATTTATCAGACTGCTTCAAAATAAAAAGGACTTTCAAAATTTAAAGACTGATGCAACTAATAGGAGATTCAGTGGTTCAAAAAATATTTTCTAAGTGATGTGACAAGATAACTGGACGCAACTTGCAGCTATAAAAAAATTTCCACCACAAAATATTAAGACTTTTTTCTACAAATTGCCTATATTCAGTCATAAGTATATATTAATATATGATATTACATATCATATATTACATGTAAACATATTACATATGTGAATGTATATGTTAAGTAAAAGGTAATTGAGGATTACTCTTATTATCTGTTAGTGAATTTCCCTATGTTTCAAGGAAATTAAAAAAAATTAGTGGCATTTGGTGCAAAAGAAGTCAATTCTGGAGAATTTTAACAGACCTTTTTAAGAGGATAAATAAAGTTTTTGTCTATACTTTTGTGGCACAAAGAAATACCCAAATAATCTACCTAAACATGAAGCTTATCTTGATTTTTACTGATTGACTCAAGAACATAAAATTCTTGGCATTTTCAAGATCTGTTACCTGAAACCAACCTGCAATTTCTGGCTATATTGTCAAATCGAGGCAAACTTTTGTAAATCTTATGTCGATGAAAATGCTCACTTGCTTATGAATCTGATAAACTTTATGCTCAGATCCACTGTGAGTTAAGCAGAACTGACTTCAGAATGGGAGTTCAATTTTTAAAAAAATCACTATGACCTGAGTATACCCCCAGAATTCACCAAAACAATTTGTTAAATATAAAAACCCTCATTGAAATGAATTAAAGTGACCAGTGACTAGTTGCAAAGTCACATAGTAAATTAGTTTTCTTACTTGCCTTATAATATTACTAATAATATATCCATGTTATCTTCTATTAGGTTATATTCCATTTATGTTAATCTGTAAAAGTTCATATGTATCACACAATGCTGATTTCCGAAAATGGAAGTTTATACAAGTGAAGTAATTTTTTTTCAAAATTACAGTATGGCTACAACCCAGATATACAAAATCATACATAATCAGTGGTCATTCTACTAAATCATGCAACTTCTCCCTGTCATTAAAGAGCTAGAAGGATCTTTGAAGGAAATGGATAGGAATTGAATGTACTGTCACGTATAATCATGAGAAGATTAAGAGGTTTCCAAAAATAACTTTTACTCTATAAAAGGTTAGTTACAAAAAGATTAGAAGATTGGATTAACTAGGTTTGCATGCCTCTTTTACAATTTATAAATTATTTTGAAATGTCTGCCTTTTGTTTTTTTTGTTTGTAAAAACTGGAATAATAGCATGCCCATATCGCAGGGTTGTATCGGTGACTAAATGGTTTGATGGTACAAAAGGCTTGAGACAGTGTATGACACAAAATAAATGTCCAATAAATATTAGATATTATTACCACTGTATGCCAAGTACCATGTTATGCCCTCAGTAAACATAATTTTATTTAATCCTTAGAACAGCAGTTGAGGATAAATATTATTCCCATAGGGCAAGCCAGAGAAATTCAGTAAATGACCACTTTTGCATGACTAATATAATTAAAAATCAAGATTCAAACCCAGATCTATGTAGCTCTAGAACAGTAAGTTGGTGAACTAAAAACCAGTTCACATTTTTAAAAGGTTGCTAAAAAAAAAAAAATGGGACGGAGACCATCTGTGGCCTGCAAAACCTGTAACAGAACATGTTTGCTGACTGCTCTAGTGCAGTTTTTCCTGCTACAAAGAAGAAAAATCTTCCTTCTAGGAAGATGTCTATTTTAATTGATAGAATCATTCACTTTTTCGTTTATTCAACAGACATTTATTGAGTACCTGGTATGTGCAAGACATCTGTCTCAGTTTGTTACGGCTACTGCAACAAAATACTTTAGATGGAGGTAATTTACAAACAACAAAAATTTATTGCTCACAGTTCTGGAACCTGGGGAGTCCAAGATCAAAGCATCAGCAGATTTGGTGTCTGGTGAGGGTTAATCTTCTTTTTTTTTTTGAGTTGGAGTCTCACTCTGTCGCCCAGACTGGAGGGCAGCCTCGACCTACTGGGCTCCAGCGATCCTTCCACCTCAGCCTTCCAAGTAGCCGGAATTACAGGCTGCGCTACCATGCCCGGCTGATTTTTTGATTTATTGTAGAGATGAGATCTCGCTGCCCAGGCGGGTCTCGAACCCACAGGCTCAGGCAATCCACTCACCTCAGCCTCCCAAAGGTGCAGGATTACAGGCTGAGCCACTGAGCCCGGCTGGGTTCATTTTCTACTTCATAGATTGTTCCTTGTTGTCACCTCCTAACAGGGTGAAAGGGACAAACTTCCTTCAGCCTCTTTTATAAAGGCATTAATCCCATGAATGAATCAACTCCCAAAGGCTCCACCTCTTAACGCTATTAGCACTGAGGATTAGGTTTCAACATATGAATTTCTTTGGGGGAGGGGACAGAAATATTTAGAACATAGTAGCATCTATTTGGTTGCCAGGTCTAGAAAAATAAATGTGATAAGAGCATGACCATCAAGAAATGTGTAAGTCTGTGGGGAAGCGTGAGAGAAAATGAACAAATATAGGACAGTATGACAGGTATTATAGTTCAATATCACAGGATTCTGTGGAAGCACATAGAAGAGACCTTAAATGTAGCATTCAGGGTCAGATATGCCTTCCAGGAATAATTGATATTTTAAATAATTTCAAATTTTTAGACTAAGAGTATGTATAGAGTAGTCTAGGTAAATGATGAAGCAAATAAGTACAAATACCCCAATAAAACAAAGAAAGAGAATTTGAAAATCTACAAATGTGGTTGAATTTTAAGGTAAAAAGGAGACATGGCTGGAGATGGGATTAGGGCTCATGGCAAGAGATAAGGCTGAAAGGAAGGCAGTGTTTGCAGCATAAATATCTTGCGTGTCACGCTAAAGTGTTTAAAATTTATCCTGAAGGCTATGAACATTGTAACACTATGAAATTATTGGAAACTGTCAGCTGTAAGGTGATATACTTAAATTTGCATTTTAATGATACTTCTGGAGACACATGGGTGATGGGATTCCGGGGTTCAAGAATGAAGGCAGGGATTGTAGCCATGGAGTAAAAAGGAACTGGATTCACCCCATGCCTTAATCAGCTATGACATTAAGCAAAATATAGGGAAAAGTTGTTTTCGTACATTGGATGAACAGAAGGAAGGAAGTGAAGCCCGAGGGAAAAGAAACAAATCAGGTGACTCTTCAATTGTCTAGGATTTCTATCTGGAGGCACACTCCAGACTGCAGAGCACAGAGGGGGATTCCAAGCAAAGAACAGATGACATATAATTGAGGAGGCAGAACGTGACGTTTAGGAAGTCTGAGGTGTCTGTAAATGGAGGGGCAGAATTCTTCAGAGTAGGGAGCTACGGAGTTAAAGGACTAGAGAAATATGCACAGAGGTCTCAGGAGCCTTTGAAAAAGATGAAGACAAGCCTACATAGGGTGAAACTCTGTAAGTTTGGGCAAAAACAACTAGGAAGTTGTGAGATGAACAGGTTTCCATAATTCATACAGGCCTGTGAATCAGTTGCATTACCTCCAGATAGTTGATTTTCAGCACTTAGGAAATGCAATAAAGACTCTAGACGAGCCACACTTCAGTAGTGGGATAAACTACTCCTAGAAGAAAGTTTCCTGTAGACCTGCCTGAGTAAAACTTAAAAACAAACCTCAGAATGATCTAACAAATACTTACATTACAAACGAAAAGAATAGTAACAACCAATGGTCTAAGTGTGTTAGAATCTAAATTTCCACCATAAGAAGCTAAAAAGAGAAAAAAGATTAAAGAGAAAATTTATAAAACCCAATGAAGGACGGTGGCGCCAGCAAGACTCAACACCCTTTGAGGCCAAGAGATTTATTAGAGCAGCGGCTACAGAGAGAGGGAAGAAGGTCTGTTAACTGCCTGGTAGGGAAGGGGGAGTGAGAGAGCGATGGCGAGAGAGGTCTGTATTTATCGGTTTGGGAGGGGGCGGCCAGTGCTGTACCGGAGCCTGGTGGTGCCGGCTAGTGCCATCTTAGGGTCTTTATTGGAGGGAGTTATGAGGTAGTATTTCTATAGGGAGATAATATTTGTGTATAGGTTTAAGTTTCACGTGCGTGGAAAGAGCAGGAGCTTAGGGCCTTTGTTGTCTTTGTTTGGTTCCATATAGTGTTTAGCACCATCTTGGGAGACGCCCTTCTAACTGTTCCCTGTGCCTTTCACCCAAAGCTAGGTCTTTGACTATATCAATAATATTGATTAATCCCTTGGTAAACTAATGAAGGAAAAAGTGGGAAGATACAAATGACCTATGTCAAGGATTAAAAAGGGGACATCACGACATATTCTACAGATTTTAACTGGAAAATAAGGGAATACTAGTAACAGACTTTTAATGACAAAGTTGGATTGTTGTGAAAAGCATCTTGTGGTAGTAGCAGCCATTCAAAGAAAGCCAACATAACAATAATACAAACAAATCATTTATGAAGCAATTTTAAGTGGCAAGTCCTGGCTAGTAAAGTGGATAAACCAAAAAACCAACTGCATGAGAAAGGCCAGAACTATTTATTGAGCGCTTGCTATAGCAAGGGAGTTAACTACTGTCATTTGTGTTTTGGCAGAAACTCAAAGGTAGGTGGAGAAGTGGGAAGCTTTATAGTAGGAAAAAGAGAAGGCTTCAGTTATGTCGTGACTGGAGGCTGTTGGCATGGGGAAATTGGAGGTGGGCTAACTAGAAACAGAGTATCCAATGTGATTGGTTGGGAGAGCATATCTGGCTGTCTCTGGCTGACCCCATGTTGGAAGTGAGGACAGAAACTGAGGAAGCTGCCAGTTATTAATAAAGTCCTGGCCATTTGGGGCTGATGGTTACAGAAGGTTATTATTTAGTTTCCTGGATTGTTATTAGAGATCACTGTCTGATTTATAGCAGGTTGGCTTCCTGGACTATTTATTGTAGATAAGAGGATGGGAATTAGATTTCTGAGCAAGATGCTGGAGGGTGAAGGTCAAAGTTCTATTTTTATATATGGTTTAGCCATTATTTGCATAGTCAGTCCCTCAGTAATAAGTGATACAGTAGTAATACCCTTCCTTTTGAAAGTGTACTGAAAGGAATGATTCAATCTTCCTGAGAGCATCTGAGAAGGCTTTACAGTGAAGACAATATATGGGATAAATCTTAGAGTCCAAGGTAAAGGGAAAATGACAAACAAAACAAAGCAAAACTACCAGAGATGACTGCATTTGCAAAGAAACAAACAGGGGGGTGTGTGGTGTGTTTGGGAATCAGTGACCTTTTAGAGAAGCTTGAACATAGGAGGGTGGGGACAGAAAGCGAGGAAAGGAAGGTGGATCCAAAGTGTAATGGACTTTTAATGCTGTTCTAAGACATAACCTTATGGGATCCAAGGAAGAGAGGATGTTTTAAAGCCAATAGTTACAATATTAGACTTGTATTTTAGGAACATGATACTTATGACAGTGGAAAATATCCTTGGGGTGTGTCAGGAAATTGGAAGCGTGCACACCAGCTAGGATGGTATTTTACACATCAAATGAAGTGCTGGGGAAGGCTGTGATTTGGGTGGGGATGATGGGAATGCGGCAAAGGTCAGAGAGAGGGAAACAAGCTATATTTTTGAATGAATAAATGAGATGCTAGGAAGTGGAATGGATTGGGCCCAGTGACTGATTGGAAGAAATAAAGCAAGCACAGGAAATAGTCGAGGACTGCTAAAGTTTTTCACTTCAGTGGCTGATTATATAGCAATGCCATGGGTCAAAATGTGAAAAATAAGAGGGTGGACGTTCATGGGTAAGGATGCCAAGTTACATTTTGGGTATGTCTTCAAGTTACCTTTTGGGTATGTCTTTGGGGCTTATAAAGGTGGAATAAAGGGCTTATAAAGATCACTGATAGCATGTGTATAGTAGTTAGAATCATGCAAAGGACTGGGATTCGTTAGAAAGAGTTTTCAAAGCCAGTGGGGGGGTGGATCTCATCCTTGAATACACTGATTTTTAAGCAGCTGATAGAAGAGGATAAAGCAATGTTTGCCACTAAATACTGTTCTGTGCTACTTCTTGAGAATTTCCCTTTTAGGTGCCTTTTACCCAGTTTAGCCATTTATCTACTTGGAGGTTGGGAGATGTAACAGAGAAACTTTTAAGGTAAACTACAGAAATCACGTTGGGTGGTGTGTTCAGAACTCAGAGGATCTGACCCTTTGGAGCGTGAACTTTGTGTGGGTGAATGACCTGTTGTATTAGGGGACCTGAGCTGGAACGCTAGCTCACTTGATTTCTGTGACCTTGGCCATGCTACCTCTCTCAGCTACAAATTGAGGTTAATTATATCCATTTTAAAGAGTTTTTAGAATTAAGTGAGACAATTCTATATAATATATGTAAGGTACCTACCTGTATCTAGCACAGAGTTTGTACTCAATAATAAAAGTTGTTGTTATTATAAAAAGAGCCAGAAGAGTGATACTCAAGAAAAGTTATCAATACAATTTGCTTTTTCCTCACGTGTACATTGTTTACATTGGATTCTCTTTTTCTTTTAACTCTTCCTTACTTAAAAAAAAAGCATTTTGTTTCAATGAAGTCAATTTTTTAGAGGATTTTGAAAATAATAAAAATACATTTTTATATAAAAATATACAAATAATCAAATAACGTCATCAAATGAAATAATAAAATAGCACTTAACTATTTCTTTCATTCACCATAAATGCTAATCTTCATCCCAACTTACCCTGAAGATTATTTCCTATTATGGTGCTTCTAGGTAACAAGCATTTATTGAGTACTTACTACATGTCAGTTACTGTGCTCAGTGCCAAAATACAAAGATGAATAAGGATGCCTCTCTTGAGAAATTTATTTATTTATTTATTCCTTCATTCAGTCACTCAATCACACATTTGTTTAGCAGATAAATACTAAAGGACAGATACTTTCTTAGTGGTGGAGGTATACAGGGAATAAAAGCACACAGAGACTGAACTTTGGAAGATTATATTGTAGTAAAGGGAAAGAGGCGAAAAAACAATAAACAGGTACATAAAGATACATTTAGATGGTACTTAATGAAGAAAAGAAAACAATAATAGGTGGAGAGTGTCTGAAAGAAACAGCATGTGTCACCAGGTGGCCTCTGGGAGTGGAAAAGAGATGGGGAGGGCCATGAGAGTAATGAGTCTAAATAATAATCATGGAACAAAATTCTTGCATAGGTGGGAAAGGAAATTATAGACATCACAAAAAACAACCTGGGGGAAAGCTATAAATGCTTTAAAAATAAATTAAATTGGAATAAAATTTTGGTCATTTTAGAGGTTTTATGTGCTCATATTTCTTACTTTAACCTCATTCTTGAACTTAAGATAGGAATGAGGGGTAAAATATAAGATAGAAAAGAAAAAAAAAGAACCCCAGCTTTCTTAGATTCTCCCAAATATTCACTTTGGATAAACAACCTGATTGCAAATTAACCTCAGGAATGTTGGCTGTAATTTTTGTTATAAGTAAGATTTTTGTGTATAAGTAAATTTCCCAACCAGATAGATAGTCATATTTCATATCGTTAAAGCCCACCTGGCTGAGAAGCTCCTAATATTTTCATTGTTCAACCAGCCTGGAGAATCAAAGATAGTACTTAAAATCCTAGAACTTTGAAACTGGAAATGGCTAGTATGTTTTATTCACCCTTATTTTGCAGCAGATGGAAAGGGGGCCCAGAAAGAAACAACAGAAAGTGAAAAAGGTAACCGGAAGAGCAAGAACGGAAGCCTTGGTTTTATATTACCAAATCCAGTGACTGAGACCATTCCAATTTTCTCATGCACTCACTAAACCAGCACTTCCTAAATGCCAGGTATTCTATTAGGCTCTGGGTTCCTAGATGATTTCTGAAATCCTTCTCTCATTCCCTGGAACATTGTAGACCACTAAAAGGTGTCTTAATTAAGCAAATTATAATTCATAATCTCTCAAATTACAGTAGGCGTGATTGAAAATGTCACATTGTCACATGAGAACAAATCCTTGACAGGCTTATTTATCCTTCTGCATCAAGATTTTTTTAATGATATTAATTTTTTTAATGGAAAATGCTTCTCAAATGGCAGATTTTGAACTTAAATCTAGACTCTGAGACTTACTGATTTTTGACCTTCACTGTTGAGCTTCGCTTTCTAGTGGCAAATTGTGACTAAATTCAACAGCCCAATGCTAGGAACATATAGTAGGCACTCAGTGAAGGTTTATCTTTTATTTTCCTTTATAATTGCAACATCTCCTACAATAAGAGAATATGATTTAGAAGTGTTTGCAAAATGGAATTGTAAGATGTGATCTATTTATCATACAGTCATTTTTACTGACTAAAAAACGTAATCCGACATTTAATTTTTGAACATAGTATTACTCAGTCATGAGTTAATATAGTGATAATTACCCATCTATGATTATTATGAAACAAAAATTATTGCATAATTGGAGTCACCTGCATGGTATTAGGAGAATTTATTTGAATCCTTAAGTCTCTTTTAACTTTTCTATACCCAATAATAGACCAATATATATTTATTTGTAATTCATCACTACTGTGATTGCAAAGATCAACCAAAGACAGAGAAAAAAATGATAATTTCTTCATTTATTTCTTCTTTCTTTTATGTTTTCCCCTGACATGGCCACAGATCAGTGAAAAATAGAAACATCAGGCAGCCATGAGGGCAGAAAACCTGGCTTTAATCTCGGCTCTTATACTTACCAACTGTATGATTTTTAGACAGGATGGCTATATTTTTAAGCCTCTGTAACTTCCTCTATAGCATGTAGATAATAATACCTGCCAAAGGATTGCTAGGAGGATCAAATGAAATAATATCTGCCAAGTCCTTAGTACAGTTAAGTGGCACAAAGGAAATGTTCGATAACTAGTAATTATTTTTAAAAATCTCATTAGACATTTGCTTTCTAAACAAGAGTTGTTTAATTTCTAAGAGTTAATTGCTGCCTTCTGTTGCCAGTTGAATTTAGATGAACATTTGGGATCCATCATTTGTCACCTGGGAAATCAGTGTAGGCTGCACACTCTGTATTTTAGTCGTTATCAATAGGAATAGCCTTATCTGCCAGAGATTTAAAATTTTTACTTTTAAACTTATTTGACAAGTATCTGTTAAATGCAAACATGGTGCAAAGTATTACGTTGGCTTATCTGAGGGACAATAAATTAATGAAATAAGAGCTTTGTGCTCAAAAGACTATACTATACTATACTATACTATACTACACATTCCCTCTCCTTAACATCTGAAATTTTTTTTTTGAGTTGGGGTCTCACTCTGTCACCCAGGCTGGAGTACAGTGGCATGCTGCTCATAGCCACTACAGCCTCTACCTGCTGGGCTCAGGCGATCCTTCCGCCTCAGCCTTCCAAGTAGCTAGAACTACATGTATGTGCTACCATGCCTGGCTATTATTTAGTGTAAGGACAAGGTCTCACCAGGTTGCTCAGGCAGGTCTCGAACTCCTGAGCTCAGGTAATCCTCTTGCCTCCACCTTCCAAAGTGCTGGGATTATAGGCGTGAGCCACTGCGCCCGGCTTAACACCTGAAATATTTTACTCTGCCCTTCTCAGTCATTCCTAAAACAGTGTTTCCTAGATCATCAATCTTTTCTCTAACCGAAACCTGACTTTAGCCTGACACTGCTTCCTCCACAGGCAACTCAGGGGCTGACCCTTTTCTCTGCATTTCCTAGTCCACTGTGCCTAATGCTAGTGTCGATGTCCTTGCTTCTCATTCCTCGTGTTGTTCAAAATGGTAGCCACTAGCTACATGTGGCTATTTACATTACAATTCATTAAACTTAAATAATATAAAAATTCAGTTCCTAAGTCCCATGACTTACATTTCAAGGGCTCAATAGCCATATATGCTCAGTGCCTTGGACAGTGCAGCTATAGGACATTTCCATCAATGCACAAAGTTCTAGGGGAAGTACTGTCTAGATTCCTTTTAAGTCCCCAGCTTGCATCAGCTATGTCACCCACTACTCTAACCTTTTAGCAGTCATCCACAGGCCCCCATGTCACTCACTCTCCTTCCATGAGGTAGCCCAGGCTCACTCTCAGTGTATATTTTAGAGGATCTGCCCCCTACTCTGGCATTTCCATTCCTTGGCCTCCTCTCCTCCAACGATCTTGTCCTTTGTTATTCCTCAACCTGTATTTCCATGGTCATACCCTAGACCTTGCATCCATAGTGTCAACCTTCTGACAACCATAGCTGATATTTCAACTTCATCATTTCCCACTCCTGATAGTTTGGATTCCTCAGTTCATCATGACATCCATTTCTTGCACACACTCTCAAGTTCTGTGCCCTGCTCTCACATTGTATTACTCCCTATAAAACCTTGTCCTAGAAAAATTCAACTGTGTCTATTCTGAACCTACACCCCCCCTAAGATGGATATAACTGGAAAAGACAATCATTTAGGTTAGTCTCACTTTAAATTCATTTACTGTTCCTAGCCAATGTTCTTTATCTTTTTCCTTAAGCTCACAAGATCCCCTACCCTATTCTCGCCTTCAGCTGGTGGTCTTCTATCGCTTACCATTGTGAAATGAATCAGAAGAGAACTTTAATATTCACTCAGTTGAAAAAGAAACGCTCCCTTGACCTCATTATCCTCTTCCAGATACCATCTCATTTTTCTGTTTCTCTGTACAAGGAAACATCCTGAAAGTAATTTCCCATACTATTTCTTCCTTTTACACATTCCACTCCTCCCAATCTCTTTGGAGAACCCTCTCCAAACAGGCTTTTGATCCAAATCCTTTACTAAAGTTGTTTGTGCCAAGGTCAACCTACTATGTTGCTAAATGTTACTACTATGTTGCTAAATGTTATGATTCCGCCTCAGTTCCCATTTCACAAGAGTTAGGAACAATAGTTATCCATGGTTTCACTTTTTGAGCTTTCATTTATCCATGGTCAATCATAATTTGAAAATATTAAACAAAAAATTCCAGAAATAAGCAATTCGTAATTTTTAATTGACACGCCATTCTGAGCAGCATTATGAATTCTCAGCCTACCGCTATAAGGATGAATCTTGAGTCCTTCCTTAGTTCAGCAGATCCACCCTCTAGATGCTAACTGCCTGTTAGTCATGTAGTAGCTGGCTGGGTGATCAGATGAACTATCTTGGTATCATAGTACTTGTGTTCAAGTCACCTTTATTTGACTTCATAAAGGCCTGAAGTGCAAGAGTAGTGGTGATAACCATTTGGATATGCCAAGGAAGTCGTCAAGTGCTTTCTTTAAGTGAAAAGGGGAAAGTTCTTGACTTAATATGGAAAGTACAAAAATAATATACTGAGGTTGCCGAGATCTATGGTAAGTACTAATCCTCTGTGAAATCGTGAAGATGAAAAAATAAACTCCTGCTAGTTTTGCTGTCACACTTCAAATTGCAAAAGTTTAGGTCACAGTGTGTGATAAGTGATTAAGATGGAAAAGGCATTGAATTTGTGAATAGAAGGCGTGAACAGAAATGTGTTCCAATGGACAAAACTATCCATGGTTTCAGACATCCACTGGGGGTCTTGGAATGTATCCCACAAGGATAAGAGAGGACTACTGTAATTGATTTATCTGTGACATTTTACAAGGCTGATGATCACTTTTTGCTTTTTAAAAGACTTTATTTGGTTTCTAGGACACTACTTTATTTTTGGTTTCTTCTATATTACTGGCCATTTCTCCTCAGTCTCCTTTGTTTGATTCTTCTCATGTCTAATTTCTGAGATGCTGTAATGTCCCAGGGCTTCATCTTTGTAGTGCTTCTTTTTTCTATTGACATTATCTTTGGTAATCTCATCCAGCTTCCCAATTTTAGATGCCATCTATACAATATATATAATCTCCAGGGTTGGAACTCTCAACTCTTATCTCCAACTCCCTACTTAAAGTCAATTCCAAACCAATAAATCCAAATCCAGCTCTTGATTTTCCTCACTAAACTTCATCCTTTTGTGGTCTTCCCAAACTCACTATGTGAAAACTCCATTTTTTTTTTTCAATCTCAATTGCTAAGGTCATCTTCTTCAAGGTCAATTTGGAATAAAAGAGGATTTGTTATTCTGCATTATCTACTGTTTTTTCAGATGTGAGTTTCTGTCTTAAAATTTCATCTTTAAAAAATTCTTTACCTAAAAAAAGGTATTTTCTCCAAAATACTTTTATTTAAATAATAGAAATTAGAAATAATATCCACCCAGAATGTCATTTTTACAAAACATGCTTTTGAATCACCCTCTTGCATCCTCTGTTCATTTTTGTTTTGGCTCACAGTACATTTGAAAGCTGCTTAAGCAGATCTTACTCAAATTTTCCAAAACAATTTTTTATTGGAAAAAGACTGGGAATCAGAAATGTAAAAGTATGAACCCAAGAATGTGTTTCCAAATTTTAAGGAGTCAATGAATCTAGATGTTTAAAATGGAACTCTTTCTCTTTCATACAAATAACTAATTTTTCCAATGTAAATTACTTGGCATTTTATGTAGATTTACATATAGTCAAATTTTTTGGTTTTTATAAATATGACCTGCCTGGATCTTATATCCAATCTCTGAACCTGTGACCTGGGATGACAGTTGAACCCAAAAGAGTGACTATCTATTCTCTATCACATACTACATTTAAAGGATATAGCTGTGTTAATGTTTGCAGAATGCTTTAAGATATTCAGAGTAAAAGAGATTTACTAATTCCAGATTTGTGGCTGGAAATAGGGATCTTTCAAATGGAAATGGATACTGGGGCGACCAGGAGATAAAATTTGAAGAGATATTTAACCAAGAAGTGATGAGGAAGGACTTGAGAAGTAGAAACAAAGAGAAAAGGGTATAAAAGGAGAGCTGAATTTAACAAAATCTCAGGAATAGCACTTCAGGAGTTCTAACAACAGCTGATAATGTTTTAAAATTGGTATTCTCACTGATCATAATTGTGCTTGGAAGTCATTCAAGGCATCAATAATACAGTACCCATGATGGACTTGGGGTACATATCATTCTCCTAGGGTTTTCAAAGGGTGAGAATAGTTTTCATGACGTGAAAGTGAATCATGTAAGCTTGTCTTCAGACCATCACAATTGGAAAATACAATTATATTAATAAATGGGCTTAATTCAAAATAAGTCCTTTGGGAGGAATTAAGTCACTTTGATCAATATAGTTACCTCTCTCATTGAATTAATCAAAGTTGAACTTTACCATACAACCTTAGATCACTCGCTATATAATTCTGTGTCTATCTAAAAATCGAATTTGGAACTTATTTTTCATGTAGGTTCATTATCCTGGTGTCCCAAACCTGGCTAACCAGCTGGAACAACTGGGGAGCTGAACAAGGATCCAGAGTCATAGCTAGCTTCTACCCCAGACCACTAACTCAGAATCTCTAAAATGGAGACAGGGAATCTGCTTGCTTTCCAAACTCTCTAGGTGTTTGGAAACCATAGCATAATAGAGATACCATTCAAATATCAAAAAATTCAGAAATGTGAGTAATGTGTTAACATTTGTTACATGAAATAATAAAATCTATCATTTGTTGTGTATATGCTATGTGGCAGATGATATAACATGCATTCTCTCCATCCACACACAAATGCTTCTAGGTATCATTATTCCCATTGTATGAAGTTAAATGGCATAGCAAATCTCTAGCTTGCCTAAGGTCTTAGTAAAAGGAATTCCAACACAGTTCAACTTATTTCTGGAACTTGTGAGTCTCTCAGAATAGCATAGATTAATATTATGATCCTTTATCTAATGTCCTGCCCATGTACATTAGGTTTAGGATTGGCATATTTAGTAAGACAAGTTTTTTATATATTTATTTCCAGAAAGTCCCAGCACCATGTAAGTATCATTACTGTTCTGTTGAGCTACAATTGTATGCCTGGCTGTCTCATAATTTTTTGGCTGGTAAATTCTTTGGGATTTGCATTTTGATAATGACAGGGACAAAAATATGAAATATATTTTATCTCTTTATATGGAAGAAAGAAGTAACATATTTTTAGGAGCCTGGTATTAAATAAAATGTCCCAGTCTTAGGCTTTTTTCTCTTTGCCTTCTTCCTACTCCTCTTCCCACACTGGCTAGGTTTTGGTCCATTCCCAATGGTGCAGGTGGTAGTAGGAGGTCCATCTTGGCTGAGGGGGAGAAAGCCCATCAGTACGTTCTCCTGTTCTTTTGTAGATAGAGATCTCAGACTTTTTCACAATGAGGTAGGGCTTTGAAAATTGGCAGGAAAATTGGAACCGTCCTCATTCCCGGGTAATACCTCTAGGTTTCCGGCGGCTCATTCAATTTTTAGTTCACATGTTCTATTCTCATGTACGATTATCTGCAAATTTGATGTACTGTTCATTGTACTGCAACCAACCACAAACCAAATATTTCCTACTGTGGGTTCCCTATAGAGAGACAATGCTGTAAATAAAAATCCTACAAAAAAAATAATAATCATGACAGGCTTCACAGAAACATAAAATATATTCATCTTTTAAGTGAAAACGTCCTCAAATGTTAAAACAAAAGCTTGTTAGAAAAGATAAGAAAATTGAAATGAATGATGCTTGCTCATAAAGGTAGTCTTTTCAGTTTGCATCAGGCTTTTGGTTCCCAGGATCCTCCTGCATATATGTTCAGAACTGCTTTGTTTATATTTTTATCTCTCTGCTACTTACTGTGCACCAAGTAGACAGAGACAACTCTTTGTACTAGTTAGGAAAATGAAGATGTTATTCAGGCAACCTAACAGCCGAACTGAGGGCGTGTATTTCACATTCAATTTCTTCACTCTCCTGAAGTCATCAGAATAATTGCATATAAGCTGGGTGTTTACAGTTTGGGGCTATGGAGGAGGGGGAAATATTTTGACTAATATGCACTGACTCCAATGGCTTAAGTCCCAGTCAGCTGAGGAACTCTTGTTGCTTAGCAAACGCCGGTCCGTTTTCTAGTTCAACTTAAAAAAATGCCGACAGTGTCTTCTCGGTTGTATCGGAAAGGAGGTTCTGTCATTGAACGAAAACCCTTCTGAGCACAAGAACGGTGTGTGTGGTTAGCTTACATCTTTCATACAAATATGTATATATAAATATGTTTAAATATTTATGGAATAATGATCGCATTTCTATGTGAGAGAAGAACAAAAATAGCATTTAGATTGCAGCTCGGCTGTGGGGCATATGTAATAAAGCTTTCTGCAAGTCCCCACCCTTGCTATAGCAGACTATCAGTGCAAACTTTGATTTTTTTTTTAATTCAAACTTTTGTATCATATGTAAGTTCAGTATTCTGAGAAAATAAAAGCTTTTCCTTTCTCTGGCCTTCATCCATATCCTGACCTAATCTTTGGTAGTATTTATTCTTTGGTTATATGTCCTCTAGCATTATCTGAATTACAGAACATAACAGTTCTAGTAAAATGCCCAAGAAAAGAATAATAAACATTCACTTCTCTATGCTCACAGCTGAAATTAGTAAATAAATAAAAGGCATTAATTTTTATTTTGTTCCCCTTAAAGGAAGTTGACAACTGTATATGGAGATATATTTATACTTCAAGCCAGATCATGACTATAACAATGTTAAAAGAACATTTAACAAGAGATTAGAGATTAAGAGGCCTCTGTTTTTAGCAATAGGATAGATAAGATCTAAAACCTTGCCACATGATACATTGGTAAAGTTTAGTAAAATATGACAAACTTCTTTCTAAATGTACAGTCATTCAAAAAATAAAGCAAATTTCTAATTAAAGAGTATAGCAGAAGAAAATCTAAACCAAAAATTTGATCTGACACTAAACATAAAACTATTTTGGGAAAATAAGCCACTCTCATTAACCCAGAATCTTGGATTTTAAATGAGTGCCCAGGTGACAAGAGCTGAGGTTTTAGGCCTGTGCATGGTGGGAAAATCAAAAGCTACAAGTGCAGTCAGTAAAATGATCGATTACCAAAAAAAAAAACCAAACAAAAACAAAAAACAAAACCTTCTCAAAAACATTAAAATATGGATTACTGACAAAAACAGAAGACAAGAAAATGTATCTGTCTTCACATGGGATAGGGTGAGTAAAAATCCCCTTCAAAAATTGATAACTGCAGGCCTGTCTTTGTAGGGAAATTTGGAAACCCCAGGTGGGGAAATTGACTTCAGGTAATTCTGAGTTGGTAATATCCCAGAGTGCCTGGTAGGAGAAAAAAATATATAACTAGTTTCTGGAAGGATGCACCTGCAGCGTAGGCCTTGCAGGATTCACAGAGATAAAGCCGAGAAAAATATGAGCTGGCAACCCAAAGGCAAACTTACACAGAGAAATAAGCAACCTTGAGCTTGTTTGCTCAAGCACAACTTGACTACAAGGACTTCAGATATTTGATTTACTATATTCAAAATATAAACATGTTTAAAATATTTCAGAGCCGGGCTCAGTGGCTCAGCCTGTAATCCCACGCCTTTGGGAGGCTGAGGTGAGTGGATTGCCTGAGCCCGCGAGTTCGAGACCCACCTGGGCAGTGAGATCTCATTTCTACAATAAATCAAAAAATCAGCCGGGTGTTGTAGCGCATGCCTGTAATTCCGGCTACTCGAAAGGCTGAGGTGGAAGGATCGCCGGAGCCCAGCAGGTCGAGGCTGCGGTGACCGGGAGCGGCCACTGCACTTCAGTCTGGGCGACAGAGTGAGACTCTAACTCAAAAAAACCAAAACAAAACAAAACAAAAATATTTCAATAAATTATACAGGGATTTAATAACATTAGTAAGGAAAAGGGTACTACAGATTGAGTATTCCTTATCCAAAATACTTGGCACCAGAAGTATTATGCATTTTTTTTGGATACTGAGTATTCACATATACATAGTAAGGTGTCTTGGGGATGGGATCCAAGTCTAAGAACAAAATTCACAGGCAACCCTCTCAGGTCCCCTCCCATTATGGGAGCTTTTCTGTCCTCTCAATAAATCCTGCTTGAAAAAAAAAGACAAAATTCATTTATGTTTTATATACACATTATACACATACATTAAAGGTAATTTTATGCAATATTTTAAAATAATCTTGTGCATGGAACAAAGTTTATGTTATGTACTTACAAGTGGAATTTTCCACTTGAGATGTCATGATGACACTCAAAAAGTTTTGAATTTTGGAGACTTTTGGATTTCAGATTTTGAGATTAGAGATGCTCAACCTGTTAAAAACACTGATATACATATATATTCTCATATATGTGCATATATATATGAATCAAATAGAACTTATAGAAATTAGAAAAAATTGTTGGAATTAATTTTTTTATTGAGTGGGATAAACAGTTAAGATGTAGCTAAAGAGAGAATTAATGAAGTATAAGATAAATTTAAATATATTTCCCAACATGCATCAGAAAGAGAGACTAAAACATGGAAACCATAAAAGAGATTAAAGAACACAAAGAATAAAATGGTATGGTACAATAAACATCTCAGTGTTTTTCAAAATCAGACATTTAGGAAAGAAGTGAAAGACTAATTTTATTTTGGGAAGCACAACAAATCCTGAGTCGGACAAACTAAAAAGAAATGCTCACGAAGACACATCATATTGAAATGCTATGGCAAAACATGCAGAATATAAAAGACTAAAGGCAGATCTTCAGCAGTGAGAAACATAGATTATCTATAGGAAAATGTCAATGAGACCAAGAGCTGACTTCCTAATAACAATAATGGATGCTAATAGATGATGTAATAATATTTTCCAAATCTAGAGAGAAAAAATTGCCACACTACATTTGTATACCCAGAAAACTAACTTTCAAGATTGAAGAGGCAATTAAGATATTTTCAGATAAGCCCAAACTGAGAGTTTATCACTAGTAACACCATAACAGATATTTTTCTGAAGGAGGAAAAACAAGCCCAGAAGAAAATCTGAGATGCAAGAATAGGGAACAAAGAAATCTGTACGTTTGTGGGCACACTAAATAAACATCTTATAAATTGTACAATTTTAGAAGGTTGAAAACAATAAGATACCATGGTGGGCAAAATAATGGACCCCCAAAGATATCCACATTCTTAGCCTCAGAACCTGCAAATGCTAAGTTATATGACAAAGGGGAATTTAGATTGCAGATGGAATTAAGATTGCTGATCAGCTGACTTTAAAATAAGAAGATTATCCTGGATTATCTCCTGGGCTCAATATAACTTGAAAGATCCCTAAAAGTAGAAAGAGGGAGACATAAAAGAAAGGCAATTAGAGGAGGATGTGACTACAGATGAAGTCAGAGTTAATGCAATATGAGAAGTACTTGGCCAGCAGTATGAAGCAGAGATTATGAAATGAGATGTCAGAAATAATTCCAAATACACTTATTATAGTGACAATAAAATATAAATGTATCAAACTCACTAGATAAAAGACAGAGATCATCAAAATTCAAAGTCTAGCTACTGCTTTTTATAGGTGATATACCTAAAGAGTAAAAACATGGAAAGACTGAGAGTAAAATTATAGAAAAATTATACTTGGAAAATACTAATAAAACTTATGGTTGGTAGAGATATATTAAATCAGATCAAGCATTTGAAAGTAAAAACATTAGTTGTTTCAAAGAGGGTCATATATAATGACTTAAAAAGTATAACCTAAAGAAATATATTATCATTTCAAACTTTTACACAGTAACAGAGTTAGTAAAAGCAAAAAAACAAAAGAAACAAAGAGATAACTATTTGCTGCTTATAAGACATACTTCTAAAACTAAGACTTTAAATACTTAATTGAAGTCACAACCATTATTGTAATAGCTACAATGGGACAGAGTGTTCACACCAGACAGCTTCTTCAAGAAACTCTCTCCATGGATTGTTATACTTAATCCTCACGACATCCGTTTGCATAAGGCTTCCTAATGATTTTCTTTTATTTATTTATTTATTTATTTATTTATTTATTTATTTATTTATTTATTATAAAGATGCAGGGTACAATTCAGGGTTAGGTATACAAATGTTGATTACGCAGGTACCCTCCTAATGATTTTCAATAGCATTTTATACTTATATCTGTCAAAATCATGCTCCTTTTTTCCCCAGATACCCAAATATCATGTAATTCATCAGATACAAATGATATTGCATTTAGGGAAAATGATACTGTCTATGAATATGACTTTTCTGTTGTTGATTTCTTTTGATGCAATGTCACTAAACTAATTTATATATAACCATCTTCTGGAACTGTCATATTAATTCTAACAATGTTTGTAGATCCTCTTGGGTTTTCTATGGATATAATTATATTTTGTGCAAAAACTGATAGTTATGCTTCTTTACAATTTTTATACATTTTACCTCCTATTCTATCCTTATTGGGATATTAGTACCTCTAGTCAAATGTTCAACAGAAATAGTGGAAGTGGATATATTTGTCTTATTCTTAATTTTAAAAAGAATACTGATAATATTTTACTTTTAAGTACATTTGTTATAAATTTTATCAGGTTAAGAAAACTACCTTCATTAATTTACCAAACGCTGTCCTCATACAAATTCTTTTCATTTCCACTAATTTTTTTTTTTTTTTTTTGAGTTGGCGTCTCACTCAGTCGCCCAGACTGGAGTGCAGTGGCCGCTCCTGGCCACCACAGCCTCGACCTGCTGGGCTCCGGCGATCCTTCCGCCTCAGCCTTCCAAGTAGCCAGAATTACAGGTGTGTGCTACAGTGCCCGGCTGATTTTTTGATTTGTTGTAGAGATAAGGTCTTGCTGCCCAGGTGGGTCTCGAACCCGCGGGCTCAGGCAATCCACTCACCTCAGCCTCCCAAAGGCGCGGGATTACAGGCTGAGCCACCGCATTTCCACTAATTTTAAAGATTTTAAAAGTGCGGTGTGTACAGTCTAAATAATTTGCTTAATATTACACCGGTGACAGACCCGAATGTAGAAACCAGGCCATGGGACTGCAGAGCTCTTGCCGGGACTGTAGTCACAGACTGGCTCTCTACTTGGCTAAAAATGAAGGCGTGAGATATATTTGCTTGACAGTTATCAACAGGAAGCAGTAGTAACAATATCAATTTTAGACAAAGCAAAATGAAAGTATATAGTACTAAAATGAGACAAAGATGGCCATTTTATGGTCTAAATTATGAATTGCAGCATAGCATCAAACTATTAGACAAATAAAAATTAAGAGAAAAAACTATCTGGGAGATTTTAACATATCTGCCTTAGCCTTTGACAGATTTAAGAGAAGAAAGAATAAATAACACATTATTTGAATAATATAATTAATAAATTTGTTATATATCCTGTATCCCAAGATTTATAAAGTATTAACATCATTAACACTACAAATAAAATCTCAACAAATTCCAAAAGTAAAAAATCATGCAGATATTTTTACCTATAGGGCAATAAATCCGGAAAGAACAAATTTTTAAGCAAGATAGTTTGTCTAAGAATTTTCCTTTAAAAAAGACCACTCTCCTAAATAACTATTGTTTTAAAGCTTAAACAAAAAAATTATACTTCGTTTTTCAAAAAATGATATATTTGAGAACACTAAAATGTATAGACTGGAGCCAAGTTGTAATTTGGAAAAATTTACAGGCTTAAGTGATTCTGTTATCAGCAATAAAGAATTGATATTTTAATCTGAACATTTTACTCAGAAAGTTAAAAAGAATCAGCAAAAGTTAAGGAAAAAAAAGGCATAAAAGTAAAATAAATACAGAGGAGAACTTAATTTACAGAGAAAAGCAAATAGCATATGTAGTGTTTAAAATTGGTTGTTTGGGAAAAACATGAATTAGACAAACTTATAGATATTATAATAAAAAGAAATATAAATTTTAAAAATGAGAATTGAAAAGGGGAAAAGATACACAAATTGTAAATACAAAAATAAATAAAATGGGGGAAATATTCATTCTCACTAGTAAGCAAAATATGCACACTAAAAGGCTATTTTCTTCTATTAATGTCAAAAACAGATATAATAATACTTAATTCAAGAGCATAGAAATGTGTCCATTTCTTACTCTTCTGCTAGAAGTAGAAGTTGGTACATCATTTTCAGAAAGTGAGCTTTTAAAACATCATGCATTTTGACTTAGTATTGCCTAAATAAAGAATTAAAGTAAACCAAGACTTTTACATAAGATCTGATTTTTATTTTTATTTGTGAATAAAAATGAGAAAGAAATCATTATTTACAGTGATAGAATAATATTGAAAATTGAATGATATAAAATCACATGTGAGAATTTTTAGATTAATATTTATGACACAAGAAAATACTTACAAAATAGTATTTAGTAAAAAAAGTAAGCCGGGTTCGGTGGCTCAGCCTGTAATCCCGCGCCTTTGCGAGGCTGAGGTGAGTGGATTGCCTGAGCCCGCGGGTTCGAGACCCGCCTGGGCAGCGAGAACTCATCTCTACGATAAATCAAAAAAATCAGCCGGGGGGTGGTAGCGCATGCCTATAATTCCGGCTACTCGGAAGGCTGAGGCGGAAGGATCGCCGGAGCCCAGCAGGTCGAGGCTGCGGTGGCTGGGAACGGCCACTGCACTCCAGTCTGGGTGACAGAGTGAGACTCCAACTCAAAAAAAAAAGTAGGACATATCTGCATTATACGGTAAACTGGTGGCATTTAAAATTGCAACCTTTGATTATTTAATGTTTGAGTGTTTGTGCGAGACCTCTATGGTCCACGGTGTATAGTATGCTTTCATTTGGGGAAATTATATATAAAATATCACAGAATCTTTCCTAGTCAATATTTGTATCTACGTCTCTTTAACTACCCATCAACTCATTTGTTTCCACAAGGCTCTATATAAAGACAGTCCCAAATTCCTTGGTATGAGAATACTCAACTGATGTATTTAGCATGTTTTGTTTTTCCCCAGACCAGCATCATCCAACCACCATCCCCTTCTCCCCTCCCTGCCCCTAGATATTTATCAGACCCTGCAGTCTGTGAGAAATGGGTGTGTTGGGCTGGATGCAGAGGATTAGGCTGACAGAATGAAACTACCTGTGGATGCAGGAGACCTCTGCTGGCACAGTCCCTCAGGACCAAGTCAGTGAGGATCTGGCAGGGGTATGGGCAAATGGATGCCCCTGTAGAAATATACTTATTTTTATAGCACTCTAACAGTAGAATGAAAGAATGCTCTGAAACTAAGATCTTTGACTCATTATGACTTGTATTGTCAGGCAAACTATCTACTTATAAATAATCAGGTTGGGTGAAATTGAGGTCAGAGACAATCTGAATGCCACATGAGTAAATATTACTTACCAGCTAGCCATTTTGCCTGACTCTTCTTTCTACGTCAAGCCTCACGTTAATACCATCTCCTCCAAATAGCCTCTTTTGACGCTCTCTTTTTGAAGAGAAGTTATTTTCCCTTCTTATTGTATCTTGGAGTATCCTCTTCTTTTTTTTTAATCTTTCTAGAACTTCAACTTTCTTACCTATAATACTTACCTCCTAGGGAAGTTGGAAAGAATGCATGAGATCATTTATTTAAAGTGCTCTGCATAGTACATGGTACCTGGTAAGTGTTCAAGCAACGCATGCCATTATTATAAGAAGAATTTACAAATTCATGCTTATATTCACATTTATTTATCTGCTGTTTCATCTCCATGAAAGCAAAGGGCATGTCAGCTTTGATCCCTATTTTAAATACTACATGTATGCAGCATACTGCATGACATCTAGAAGTCACAAAATAAATATTTGGTGAATGAAAACATGAATGAGTGAAATTGGAATAGGCCTGCTTTAAACCATAAGATCATTTGTTAGTGTAAGATGAAATCTTTCATTTTCTTGTTCATGAGTTTTTAATTTCATCACTTTTATCTCTTATATCTTCATTCAGACTCAAAATGTTCATAGAGGTGGACATACTGCAGTTACTTTATTGGTTCCCAGTTGCTCCTGTCTTCTCTTAGACTTACCTAGTCTGGGATTTTGAAGTAGAGAGTAGATATTTCATCTCTTGTATTCTTCTTGTCTATAAGAGTCTACAATGTTGGTTTTCTGGAAGATGACCCTATTGTTTGGGGTAACAAAAAACTAGGAGACTGAAAGACAAGATGGACATGAGATTAACATGATTAAAGTAGAACCATAAAGTGTATTTTAGTGTTTTGCTTGTGATTTCCTGCTTATAAACTCGATATAAACTTATATAGAAAGAATATAAAACATGATGAGGAAGAAAATATCTTATATACTTCGCATCCAGAACCACCGCGTGTTAATCTTTTCGCTTATTCACTTACTTCCAGTCAAGAATAAAAGATACTTAACACTGAGAAAATCCTTTTAATTCCTCTAAGGCTCACTCTAAGTCAGGACTCCCATCTTCCTGTCTGTCATCCTTTCTGTTACTTCACTCTGCCTTATGAAAAGAATGAAGGAAATTACAGGTTGGAAAAGACAAACAGGCTGGAAATACGGAAAGTATAAAAAGTGATAGGAAAAAAACAAATCCTTTAACATTTTCTAGCATCACAGGACTTGAATTTGTATAGAGTTTGAACTTCCCTTAATTAGCACCTACCCGTTAATGATTACAAAATTTAAAATCTAAACCACAACAAAGTAAAGCAAACCAAATCAACTGAACTTCATGCCCCTTCAATCAAAGTGATCTATAAGAATTACCTGCCAAATTTATTCTATATCTAGATTAGTAAGTCCTTAAATTAAAAGCACTGCAGAAAAATTTAGTTGCTTTCCTTTCCTACATTAACACAATATTTCATGAACACATAATGAATACTTTGATGAAAACTCAATGTCCAATATGTGGACAAGGTGATTTTAAAAGATATAGTATAATTTAAAGTGATCATGGTAAATAAGCACGGGTCATACAAAAGTTTATTTCCATAACAGTAGTGATTATAGAATAAAAAAATAGAAATAGCAAAAATGTTTCACAGTTGAAACTTGGTTAAATTATTGCATTTCAATAAAATGTATTGTTGTCAATGGATGTTGGATAGCATGGGAATATGATTACAATACTTGATTGAAAAGCTATTGTAAAACACTATGAAATATTATTCTATTTGTGGAAAAATATATTTATACTTGGAAAAGAGACTGAAAGGATATATATCCAAAGTTAAACAGGGTTATCAGATTATCTGTGGGTAATAGGACTATGGTTTTTAAAAAATATTTTATTTTAAAGATGTGGGGAACAATTCAGGATTACCTATTGGGTATACAAGTAGACATCGCACAGGTAAAGTTTGAGCCTCCCTTTGGTCCCACGTTGCCTGGTTTGAGATCAGGTACCCTTACTGATGTGATGTGCTTCTCCCTCTCTATTCCCCCACCCCCAGCAATGTCCCGCGACTGCCAATCCCTTTCTTAAAATATGATGGTGAATGTTCAGGGTCCGCTTATGAGTGAGAACATGTGGTACTCAGTTCTTTATTTCTGTGATAGATCGCTGAGTATGATAGACTCTAAATCCATCCAAGTTGTTGCAAAGTCCATATGTTCATCCTTCTTCATGGCTGCATAAAATTCCATTGTGTATATGTACCACATTTTTTTAACCGGTCCAACTTCAGTCATTTTCAGAGTACTCTTCATTGGATGCAGTAAGCATATCCAGAGCTTTCCATTGCTCAAGAGTTTTTGAACTCATCAATTTTGATGTCTTTTAGTGTTTATGCCATTTTTTGTTCTACTTCTTCCACATCAGCAAAACATTTCCCTTTGAGGACTGTGATTTTATATTACTATTTGTGATTTTAATAGTTCCCAAATTTTCTACCATTAATATATATTTCAGCTAATAAACACTGTAATATTTTTAAAATTCTGATAAGCTTTCAGGTATTCTTTTTTGAGAAAGCAGGATTTATTGAGAGGACAAAGAACAGAAAAACTCCCGCAGTGGGAGGGACCCAAGGGGGTTTCCCCAGGCATTCTTAACCTGGAGAATTTGGGCTCCTATAGGGTCCATGGATGGGTGTCAAAGAATCTGTGAACCCCATGAAATGCCATACACAATGTTGAGTATGTGCTTGTATACATATTGTTGATAGCAGATCCTTATCTTTCACTAAATTCTCAAAGTGGTCTGTGACCCTCAAGACCTAAGAAAAACTACTTTGCAGCAATCTGTTTAAAATCCCATTCACAACAATTCAAAGTAGGTGTCACCAGATTCCTCTTGTCAAAGTCTCTGTATATATAAATTTTTTAGGCACAAGGGCATTTCACATAGAATGTTAGTCTTCTATGTGCACTGGGAATAAAGCCAGAATATTCATGGGAGTAAATAAAATTGGCATCCACTTGAAACTATAGCAAAAAAAGTAGCTTATTTATTATTTCATAAGGACTGTATATTATTATCAAAACTCTAATATATTGAGTTCTTTAAAATTAAAAATCGAATTCTCACACTAAAACTGACTAGCATAATGACTTGTTTCTGTTATAAATCTTTGTTATAAAATACATTTTGAAGCATTACCTACTGAGAAAACATTCGATTTTGCTCTCACTTGATCCTTACTTAAGTAGTCATGTAACAATGACTCTTTACTCTGTTAAGTCTTCACGTGGCCTTTCTCAAAAGCAGTAAAACTCTCCACTGACCTTTACAAATGTATTTATTTTTCCTCTTGTGAATGGAGACAGAGAGGTACTAAAAGCTGCCTGCCCTGTGCTTCTTTGCTTACCCAGTCTAAAATCTCACGAGGGCAATGCCCATACCGTCAGCATACATGGAACCCTGAAGAACGTTGATTTGTTTTTTATTCAAAAATTAGGTTTCTTGAAACATTCTTTCATTTTGTCCTTACACTTTCATTTTAAATAATTGTGCACACAGACTTACACTTCGTTCATTCATTAGCTGAAGAATTGCACTCTGGCTACAAAGACCCCATCATAAGTACTTGCTAAGTTATAAGTAGAAAAAGCGGATTCATTTTTAATTTATTATTCTATAAAATTATTATTTCCCATTTGGGACAGATGCAGAATTTGTGGGTTCTTTTAAAATAGCAGCCTGCAGGCTCATTCCTGTTCAGAGAACAGTACAGTCCTTTTGAGTTTGACCCTATAGAGTGTTTTGTTTATTTGCTTTTTAATTCCAGGGTTGATCTTGCAGTCTTTACACACACTGTTTCATGGTGAACATTGGAAGTTTGCCTCCATATTCTTTGGGGGGAGAAGGCGTGTGGTGGCTCTCTTTTCAAAAAAGTTCCTTACAATCTACATCAGCCAGAATTGCTTTTGAGGAATTTTGCCTAAAACTGCGACATTTTGTGGGGATTTGCATATTGGAATGTCCCATTCACTAATCCATTGTTAGGAGAGGTCGGTGCCACCAGGCTCTGACCCACTCACTGCTCTTCCCTTGTAATTGGGGATTGGCCAGGACCTTCCATATACACTACTGAAGTTTTCATTAAGAACCTTCAACTCCTAAGGATAAAGAATGTTGTACTAAATGACATTTATTTTCAAAGTAAGAAGAACAGGAAGAATATTAACCTCCTCCAAGTCTAAAATATGTATTCTGATCAGAGGATTTTGATGAGGCCATTTACACAGGAATAAAAAGACAGAAATCAAGGATCTGACAACATATGAAGAAGAAGTTTCCTTGAAAATCCGTCTAGTGATTTCATTATGTTTGGTAGGATGAGGCTTAGCAGATATGGGTCAACTTTTCAACTTTTTTGGGGGGGCTCCAAATCTTACTCTGTCGCTCAGGTTAGATTGCAATGGCGTGACTATGGCTCATCTCCTAGACTCAGGAGTTCTTCCACCTCAGCCTTCCAAATAGCTGAGACTATAGGCATTTGCCACCACACCCTGTTATTTTTTTGGAGTTTTTGTAGAGACGAGGTCCCATCATGTTGCCCATGCTGGTCTCGAACTCCTGGGCTCAAGCAATCCAACTTTTCTACTTTTTAAAATAATTTTCTCTGAAACATTAAATTATTGAAAATTCAAGTACAGGGAATCAGAAGCAACATAAGTGATAAGGTGTACATTTGGTTAACATGTTTCATGATCATGTGTTAAATGTAGTTCACTGCAACTGATGTTCAATCGATACAAAATTAGCATGATATGCAAAATAAACTGCTGTAACAGAATACTGCAAAAACCTTCTCAGTCTGGCTCGGTGGCTCAGCCTATAATCCCGCGCCTTTGTGGGGTTGAAGTGAATGGATTGCCTGAGCCCGCGGGTTCGAGACCTGCCTGGGCAACTTGGCGAGACCTCATCTCCACAATAAATCAAAAAATCAGCCGGGTGTGGTAGCACTCGCCTGTAGTTCCAGCTACTTGGAAGGCTGAGGCGGAAGGATCACCGGACCCCAGCAGGTCGAGGCTGTGGTGGCTGGGAGCGGCCACTGCACTCCAGTCTGGGCGACAGAGTGAGACTCCAACTCAAAAAAAAGCCCAAAAAACAAAAAACAAACCTTTTCAATGGATGCCTCCTGTCTCTTTTCTACAGACTTACGAACTGTGGAAGTATGTTCTCATGCTCTTCATGAATATATTTTCCAGTCCATCATTAAACATTCCAAACTTTTCTAAGTGAATTCCATTAGCAAGAGAATACCCCACCTTTATTGTCATAGTCAGCTGATATGCCCTACCATTTCTTCATCGCTTCAGTACTTAAGCATGTGTCCATTCTTCTTGCCAACACAGTTACTTCACCACTACTCTTGTTTTTTCTTGGTGTTCATTCTCTATTCCAATTTAGCCACTAGATTTATAGTCATAACTGTAATCAGCTATTGCTAAAATCCTAAATTCTGACATTTCCTCCCCCCCAACAGTCTTATTTTTCTGCTCCATTTATTTCCTTAATTCTACTAATCAATTGATTATCCCTCTTTTTTATGTCAGATACCTTTTGCTCCTCAGAACTTTTAGTTCAGTGACCGTCAAACTTTAGCACATGTTAGAATCACTTGTTGAAACACAGGCTGTACACCTCCTTCCTCAGAGTTTCTGATTCCGTAGGTCTAAGGTGTGGCCTGAGAATTTGCATTTCTAACAAGTGCCAGGTGATGCTGTTGCTGCTGATATGGAAACCATTCTCTAAGAATCAGCTTTGTCAAAGACAAAAAACAAGACCCTTGCTCCATTAGAGAAATAAGTGATTAAGAATGGGGACTTCAGAATTAAAGAGATGTAAGTTCAAATTATACCTCATTCATTTTTTATATTATCCATCTTCTGTATTTTGGATAACGCATTGGGCAAAAATAGCATCTCACTTTTTAAAAGGATATATCTTTTTCTATTATTACCAGTGTGATTGAGCTTGTTTTTTATATTTATTTTTTGCTTGCTTTTCCTTCGTGTAAATTGACTATCAGTCTAATTTCTATTTGTTCCTTTCTCAGTGATTGGTAGGAATTTTAATACATTCTGGATGCTAATCCTTCACTTGTTATTATATAACACAAATTTATTTTATTGACCTTTCATTTCAACTATGTTTTTTATTTTTTATTCCCCCTTCAACTACTTTAAATATATATTTTAATATAATCAAGGCTGTCCGTCTTTTACACCACAATTTTTTTCCCTATCTTATTTAATAGGTCTTCCTTATCCTGGGATCATAAACTAACACCATGAGATCTTCTTTTGATGCTGGTAGGACAAGTTCTTGCATTTACTTACTTTTCACAAATTTCTGATATTTTCTTGAAACTTACTCATCTGTGTAAATTTTAGAATAGGCTTGTAAGGTTCCTTGAAAATTATTGCTGGAATTTTTCTGGCATTGCATAGAAATTGTGGATTAGGTTGGATGAAACTGACATCATTAAAAAGGTGGGTCTTCTCATCCACACACACCTTAGCCTCTTCACTTACTCAGGCCTTCTTTTATACTTATCAGGAATGATGTATACTTGATTCTCCAAAGATTTAACACTTTTGTTGTTAAATTTTGTCCTAGATATTTATGATTTAATTGAAAAAAAATCACTCTTTATCTTATCCTGCTACTCTAATTCCCTAAACTGTCCATTTTTTAAAAAATGAACTGTTTGGAGAGTCTATTTCCTCCATTTTCACACCATCTACTATATTCCCTTATAATCTGGCTTCCTTTCCATCACTGTAGGAAAACTGTTCTTGAAAAGTTTGCCAATGATCTCTGAATCCTGTATTTTTTTTTTCAATTTTCAGTTTCTCTACATTACTTGATGTCATTGATTCCCGTATGTATCCCAATACTCCTCCATAGCTGTTCATGACATCCATCTCCTGGTTTCCCTTTCTATTACACTCTTTGCACCTTACCTGGGTTTTTCAATTTATAAATGTAAACATAATGTCTACATTTCTGTTTTACAATTCTGTGTGCTTTTCTTGTGTTACAATTTCTGTGTGTTTTCATCAGTGAGGTAAGTACTTTGCAGATTGTGAGTGGTGAATAAAGGCTTCTTGACATTTGTCTCAGTCTACCCATAGCTTCCACTTTATTATCAGTGCAAAAGACAGATGACTGTTGATTACTGTGCAAATTTGAACCCTAGTTACCATTTTTGAACTTTACTTACCATTTTAATGCTACATTGTGATCTCTTTCTACTTTAAGTCATAATCAAGTCAGGGTATTCACTCCTTCCTTGTTGCCTCTGTTCTTGAGATTTTTGCTGCCTGAAATTATTTCCATTTCTATTTGCTGAAATCCTGCCCATTGCTTGAAGACAACGTCATCTCTCTCTCCTTTCCCCAATTTGGTGCAATCTCTTCCACTTTGAATCTTCAGAGATACTATTTGATTTCTGCTACCCTCATTGCATTTGTATGCATTAATAATGAAAGCTAGTTTTAAAACTGGCACAGATTAAAAAGAATGATAATTTTCAATCTTGGCAAGGGTGAGGGAAGAGAAACATTGTTGGTAGGGCTTTCCAAAGCATAATTTGGCAACATGTATCAAAGCCTTAAAAAATGCAAATAGCCTTTGGTATAGCAATTTTCATTTCCATGAATTTTTCCTAAGGAAATAGTTAAAGATATGTGCAATATTGTTCATTATAACTTTTTTTGTAAAAGTAAAGAAATTATAAAAACCTAAGTGTCCAATAATATAGTTTTAGCTTAGCAAATTTTAGTATATACATATAATAGAAGACAATCAAAAATAAAATAATCTTGTAAAAGAATATGTATTTACATAAAAAATAAAAAAGACAACAATTTTCTAGTAAAATTTCATTCTTGCAGAGGAAAATAAATGTGTTCAGAGACGATTAGAAAGATATATACAAAATGTTAGCAATGGTTTTATAACATTGTGGTTGGCATGAATTTTTAAAAAGTTGTGCTTTCCCAAATTTTTTATGCATTCATTTTGTTTACGATTTTTATTTGAATGGACTAAGTGGTATACCAGCCAGGTTCTTCCTCCTCTCTCTTCACTACCCTCATCCATTAGGACTTAGGCTCTTATTCCTTTGCTGCTCAAAGCACTGAAGGCTGACTACCCCAGTTAAGACCCTCTTCTCCCAGCTCCAGCAATTGCCTTTCACTGAACAAAGCTGCCGCTGAAGAGGGTTGCCTCTTCCAAGGCCACACCCCCTTCCCATGGAAAATCTGCATCCAATGACTGAAGTTGTAAGGCTCTAAAGTCTCTAGCCCCACCACTCAAATTTGAGTGAAAGATAAGGTAACATCCAGTTTCAGAGTTCCCTGTGCAATCAGCATAGGGCTTTGTTAAAATTTCTTTGCAGCCCACCTTCTCCCTCTGTCCAGTCTTGTATCCTGTCTTCTCCCCCACAGCTGTCAATCCTGAGATTCCCCCCTAGTGAACTTCCTAATGTCTACTGTTTACTGGGCACTTTATGTTTACTACTCCCTCAAAGCCTTGGAATAGGATTCTAAGGCAGTTATTGATGTCTCTGTTTTTCAGAAGAGGAAAACTATGTTCAAAAAGTTTATGTATTTTGTGCAAAGATATACTATTAATAAATGTCAGAGCCGAGTTTGAAGGCAGGTATGTTTGGAGTATAAAGATTATGCTTTTTCCATTAAGCGAAATAGCTCTCTGTAGTCAGCTTTGTACTTTATTATTTTTGTGCTTTTCTAGTTCTCTCTAGTAGATGGTATATTTTTTGGCTGCAGAAATTTTGCCTTATTTATCTTATAATCCCCTGCAGGGAATCGCATGGTACCTTGCACTTAATAAGTGCTCCATGTTTGTGGAATTGACTTGAACTAGTTGAGGCTTGAAATGTAGTTCTATTTCTGTTCCACAAAAGATAGATTTCCTAGGGGGAAAAGAAAATCATAATGGTAAGAGGTAGCAATTGTAATTTAAGTTTTATGAAATAATTTCCTTAAAAAGAGTGATACTAATCGTCTTGTCCTCCTTTCTCTGTATTAGATAACAAAATGCAATTTTCCAGAACTTTGCTTTTAATTACTAATGTAAGCAAATCAGTGAGGTGTAATAAACTTATATCAAACTTTGATGGCGAACATGATGTTTTTTACCTTGTATCTCTGATTTGGGCTTCTATGAAATCCAAGTTATTGGAGAAGAGAATCTATAAGAGTAAGAAAATGTAACAAGGAAATGGGTTCATTCCTACCACAAGAAAGTTTTCTAGCAGAATTAAATTTTTTGTGGCAGCAGACAGAAATGTGTGAAATGAGATTTCCAGTGCCCATGTGAATTTGCAATTGCAAGTTGAAGTTTTCTTAATATGATAATCTGCCACACTTATCATCAAGTACAAATGAAGTGAATATATCAATAATGAGTTATGCTGTTAGGAATAAATAACATTAAATTCACGTTTATATTTAGAGAAGTAGACATCTAAAAGTAAACTACAAGGAGTACTGCCAAGGTTCTGATTATTGGTGTCCCTCCCAAATTAAATGTTAGTATTTAATCTCCAACGTGATAGTATTAAGAGGTAGGACCTTTGAGAAGCAGTTAAGTCATAAGGGCTCACTCTCGTGAATGGGATTAGTACCCTGATAGCTCCACTCTGTAAAAACATATAGCAGCTGCCATCTAGGAGTCACAAGTCCTCACTAAATGCTGGATCTGTCGGCCACTTAATTTTGGTCTTCTCAGCCTCCAGAACTGTAAGAAATAAATTTGTTGCTTATAAATTGCCCAGCCTAAGATATTTTGTCATAGTAACCTCAAAAATGAGGGTAATTATACAGTAGAGAAAAGTTCCTCTATTGACCAAGATTTATTATTCCTGCAGTGTCAGAGAATCAACATGAAGGATATTTCTAACACCAAATAAGATTTAATTCTTTGAAAATTGTTAATGTTATAAGGTTCTGGCAAATGGCAAAATGAATCTACAGACTTCATGACTGGTAACTTACCCAGACTCTGTTATGAAAGTGAATGATATGCCAGGCACGGTGGCTTACGCCTATAATCCCAGTACTTTGGGAGGCAGAGGCAGTCTATGCATTGAAGACCAGCCTGGGCTACTTGGCGAGATCTCATCTCTACAATAAATCAGAAAAATTAGCCGGCCATGGTGGCACATGTCTGTGGTTCCAGCTACTTGGAAGGCTGAGGTGGAAGGATCACCTGAGCCCAGCAGGTCGAGGCTGCAGTGGCCGTGAGCATGCCACTGCACTCCAGTCTGGGTGACAGAGTGAGACTCCTACTCAAAAAAAAAAAAAAAAAAAATGAACAATAAAACAGCCTGATGTTCTCCTAGTAGATAAAACATGCAGTCACATTGGTGAGGTGATTATAGGTGTCAGCAGCCCAACAAGTGTGTTAAATGTCATCAGTTCTGGAATTCCATTGTTAGATATTTATCACTTTAGTTGACAACTTCAGCTTCTACAAAATGTGCACATCCTTGAGAAGCTAATACTCATCAATTCCTTAATACAAATATGTCTTTTATTTGTATTAAGGAATTGAGAAATAGAGGCCTGTAGGCAAGAAATATAGTTTCAAAAAAGGAATAGAATAGACCATAATCATATATGGTTCTGATCAATGTTGAACCTTAGCTTGCGGTCAAAAATTAGCCTATTCTTCAACTTACTTACTATAGTCTGTGTTGTCATATTATTTATATTTAGCCTGTTCTAGAAATTCTCTAAGCCTTGGGTCCCCAATCCCCAGCTACGAGCCCTTGGCCTGTTAGGAACTGGGCCACATAGCAGGAGGTGAGTGGCGGGTGAGAAAGAAGCTTCATCTGTACTTACAGCCTCTCCCCATTGCTCACATTACTGCCTGAGCTCCACCTTCTTTCAGATCAGCAGCAGCATTAGATTTTTATAGGAGTGTGAACCCTATTGTGAACCGTCCATGTCAGGGATCTAGGTTGCACATTCCTTGTGAGAATCTAATGACTGATGATCTGAGATGGCGCTAATGCAGTGATACTAGTGCTGGGGAGCGGCTGCAAATACAGATTAACATTAGCAGTGAGGTTCAAATGCACACCCCCCCGCACCTCACCCCCATCTGTGGAAAAATTGTCTTCCATGAAACCAGTCCCTGATGCCAAAAAGGTTGGGGATTGCTGCTCTAAACATTTCCCTGTAAAATATAAGCAATCATCTTTATGCCTAGAGCACATGTATTGATCATTTTTTCCCCTGGACTCTAGTTTTTCCTTTTTAGTAGAAATAAATGTTACCATTCTTGAAAAAAACCTCCATACCCTCTTCTTCCTGTCCCCTCCATTATAAAGTGCCAATAAAAGAGGATTCCTGAGTATGTAAGTATTTAAATGAAAATAGGTAAAATTCAATTGCAAAAACATGGAACCAACCATGCTGCCCATTGAAAAGGAAGTGGATAAGAAAAAATGTGGTTATATATACATGATGGAATACTATGTAGCCATAAAGAAGAACAAAATTATGGACTTCACAGCAACTTGGATGGACTTAGAGTCTGTAATACTTAGTGATCTATCACAGAAACAAAGAACATGTACCCAGTTCTTTGTTTCTGTGATAGATCACTAAGTATTATAGACTCTAAGTCCATCCAAGTTAGACCCTGAACATTTGCCATAATACTATAAGAATAGGATTGGCAAGAAACTGCCAGCGGATATGGGAGGAGTAAATTACATGAATAAGGGTACCTGATCTCAAACCAGGCAAAATGGGGACCAAAGGGAGGCTCAGACTTTTGTATGATGGCTACTTCTATGCCTAACCCTGCATTGTACCCCACATCTTTAAAATAAAATAAAAATAAATTTAAAAAAATAAGTAAAACTGCTGTTTTACTTATAAATTCCGTATATTGTCAAGGGACCACTAATAGGTTGCCTCTATTCTGTCTCCAGGCCTGTCCTGATAGAAATTTTTTTTCCAGTTCTAAAATGAGATTAACATCGTAAAAAGCTTAGAAATTTTAAAATTTCTGTTTTATTATACTAGTTGAAATTTCTCAAATTAGTGAACCATTTCAACTAATAAACATTGCTTTTTAAGATGGCAAATACCATGAGGAAAGACACATTTTAGGAGTCATTATAACTTAGTATAAATTATTTTAAACAATGTGTTTTTTTTTAATTCCGACCAGAGATCACCCACTGAAATAAGATTTTTAAGTTGAGGGAGAGAGCACAAAGGATGGGGTAGTAAAAATATGTCACTGTGAAGGAGTTTGGGTAGTATCAAAAACTGGCACTGGGGTATAGAAAAAGACATGGTGTAGGGCCAGAACAAGCACTGGCATCAAAATTCTGCCTTAAATGTGTTTTGAAGGATGAGAGAGAATGAGTGAGAGAATAACAAAGAGAAAGAAAGAGAGGGAGGGAGGGAGGGAGAGAGAGAGAGAGAGAGAGAGAAAGAAAGAAAGAAAAAGAAAAGCTGGGGAAGGAAAGAAGGAGAAGAAGAAGGAGAAGAAACAGAAAAAGATAAATCTTTTTGTTTTTAAATTTATTTCTGCCATCTTCCTATCCTCACCCAATTCAAGTGTCCTTTTGTCACCAGAGAACTTACGAATGGTTTATCTGAACTAAATCTGAGCTACACTCTGGGCTAGTTACACCGGGCGTTTATGGTGCCTGCTTTTGATTGATTTATAAATCAGGCACACAGTTGCAGACACCATTTAAACGAGAGAAAGAAACTGCTAAAGATGTCAGCTGCCTATCAGATGATGTTAAATAACTTTCTATTGAGCAAGTAGAAAAGAATGGTGAGCTCATTCGTTTTACTGTCAGAGCATCCCCATGTGGCAGGGTGGGTCCAATAAAGAGGGTAATGTGGACTGGTCAATATTTGGTAATTATTTAGCGTATAAAAATTTTAGCCATGGAAATATTTTCTTAACTTAAAATTGTAAGTGTATTTTATAGGGCTTTTAGTGATGTGGACAGATTTTGGAATAAAATGCAGAAAATGCACATACAGACAATAACATGAAACAATGAAAACGTTGCTGAACAACCTCAGAAAAGCTACTTGACAACATTTTTTGTACTTCTAAATATATGTTATGTTTGTTGGGCCTTTGGTGCCTCCATTTTGTTCCCTTCTCAACTATCTGTTCCTCCCCTCCACAAGAAAGAGCCCCTCTTTCTCTATTCTTAGAAGACTATTTCCTTGAGGTAGTACAGCACTCTATTTGTTCATTCTGTGTCTTTCTAAGGAGTAGGGTGTATACGGATGATGTTATTTCTGTTCAAGTCATTAATTTTGTTAGAAGTGTACACAGATAGAGTCAGTGGGAGTCTTTGCTTCCCGGTATGAACTTGACACCTGTCAAGGTTATGTTTTCAGGCAAAGTTTATGGTTGGTACAGAGAGGGTTAGAACCTTAACTACAACATTATGGAGCATATGGAAGCAGAAACTTCCGAAAGAAACTTTCCACTTCAGTTTTTGGCAAGAAAAATAAGACTGAGAGAAGAGAGGGAATTAGATCATGACACATGTTACTTGGCAAAAAAAAGAAGTTAAAGAAAATAGGATGAAGAAAAGCCTATGAGACAAAATTCTGGCTTCACCTTTCTACCTAGGACTCTCCTCTTTCTTTTATCTGGCTTCTAAGCTAATTTTTTATTATTCTTACTGCCTCTCTATTCTTCAGTACTTCATATTTAATGAAACACGTGCTAAAGGCCATTTAGTTATTTATTTTTCTAGGGAGTTCTTTCTCCAATTTCAGAATTCTCTGATATTCTTGTGGTTATTCGGTCTTTATTTTTTAAGTATACTAGATTCCTGAAGGCCATGTATTCTCTTTTTCAGCACATTTTTCAGCTGTACTCCAGTTTTAGATTATTCAGAAGATGAAATATTTTGTTTCCTGTTTGGTGCTTTTCAAAGAATACACAGTAGTCCTTATTATCCACAAAGGAGATTTTCCAAGATCCCCCCATTGGATACATGAAACCATGGATAGTATCAAACCCCGTACATATTTCGATTTTTTTGACCTGATAACTCAGATGGCTGTTAAGTGACTAACAGATGTGGATTCTCTGGACGAAGGGAGGAGTCACATTCTGGGAGGAATGGAGCAAGGTGGAAAGAGGTTTCATCATGCTACTCAGAATGATGGGCAATTGAAAATTTACCCATTGTTTATTTCTGGAATTTTTCATTTAATATTTTCAAACTGTGTTTGATTGTGGTTAACTGAAACTGCAGAAAGTGAAACCATGAATAAGGGGGAAATGACTGTATAACATATACCTTAAAAACACAAAAAACAATGTTGAAGTGTATTGGCTAAGAAAATCTGGCAACAAGAAGAAAACATAAAACTTTGGCTTACTAAACAGTAGTAATTTATTTCTGAATGAAATTAAATTTTGAAGAGGACAATAAATTATATTCCTACCATGGGGCAAAAAGAAGCTTACTGTATGCTTATATTTTAGAGAATATGAGACATAAGAATGTGAGTAAGGTTTTTGTTTTCTTTTTATTATAGGAGAAGATAATATTGTACATGTATTTTAAAATGTCCATTGGAACTTTATCTTACATAGTAATGTATAAAATGTATAGAATGCTGGCAAAGATGAGTTTATTAACATATAATTAATAGAAATGTCATAGAATTACAGGCTAAACTATTGTTGTTGGTAAAAATGCAAAACTCCTTAAAGTTAGGTAATTTATCTTTAAATTTTATAATTGGCCCCAGAATTCAGAAACTTGGTATATGTAACATGAAAGAAAAACAAAATTGCATATTGGAAAGAAATTCTATAATTTAAACTGTAAAATAAGGATGATTACTTGACAATCTTGGGTTAAGTTATACTTTTATAAAATATTTGACTTTTTCAAATGACACAGGTATATACTTTTATCTAATGAGAGCATATGCTTCAGCCTGAAAAACATTTCCTTCTGTTATCAGAATCTCCTTTCATCACGACTGTTCCTGTTGAGATCACCATTTACTATTTCATCATGACTTTATTTTAAACATTTCTGTGGAGTATTAATTCATTATTATGATATAAGACCTTTTAGACAAATGTTATTTTATAGAAAATAAGTGTATTCATTTAGAAAATGCATAAAACCGTGGAAGAGGATATTAGCTATTCACCAAAACATATTTCCTCTTCTTCTGCGCATAGTTCTACTATATTTCCCAGGCTCCCTTGCAGGTAGTTTCAGACATGTGACTAAGTTCTAGCCAGTGAAATGTGAGCAGAAGAAACACATGTTATTTCTAGGCCTGACTCATAAAATCTACCCTACATGTCCTCTTCCATGCTCCTTTCCTCTTTCAGCTGACTGAAGTGGAGACAACCAAGCAAACTTTGGAATCCACATGTTGAAGATGTCAGAGCATTCATCAGAAAAAAAATATTTTTCTATAATGCATGAAGTATTATGTCTTTTCGAGTCTTTTTTTAATATAAGCTTAGCCTACAGTTATTAACAAAACTACCTCAAAATGAACAGCAAAATACCACAGATATCCAACTTCCATGAAAACATTCTCTTTATAAATGCAAGTTGGTTAACTTAAATGTTATTTAATGTCAATATGCTTTTGTCTCTCTATTAAAACCAGATATTGTTAGACTTCTCTGATATTTATAGGTTTGCCTTCTAAAAAATAAAACAGTGGCCAAAGTAGGATTGTCTCCATTATATTGATATAGCAATGATGTAGGTTAAAAACTTAACAATAAGGCCAGACATACTAATGTTGAAAAGCTTATAGCACACAGTTTACATTACAGCTCATATATAATTATTTTACTAATTTCATACAAAATCCTATAGGTGAAAGTGACAAGGGAAACCAAGGCCCCCAAGTGTCTGACTTTCTTGAGATTCTTTTCAGAGCTATGCTAGGGCACCGGGTCAGTCCGTGGGATAATTCATAATATCCCATCCAATTAGTGTATCTTTGTTTGGCTTGGTTAAGAAAATTCAGGAAAAGAACCCATTGACAAAACTATGTAGAACTTGTCAAACAGCACCTTTTACCTTCCTACATAAAATCATAAATTTTTAAATGCAAGGAAACTTAAGTGCCATTTATCTTAACATGTTTGTCAAAACAAGGACTTAAATTCTTTATGTGTATAACTATGAAATATATATATTTCTCTCTCTCTCTCTCTCTCTCTGAAAGGACGTAGTTTTCTTAGTTGTCCATCTTGCACTTGAATATTTACATATTCTAAAAAGACAATCCCATTCCATTTTTAAGCAACTCCAATTGTTATAAATTTTTTCTTATGTTAATTGAAATCAACCTCCCTGAGACTTTAAATACTCGACGCAGTCAGACTTTCCTCTACTGTAGCTTTTACTTAGATGTGCTCCAAACCCTTTCTGGCCACATTTGTTCTACCCTTTTTAACTTGAAGTTCAAACTACTTGTGAGAGAAGAAAGAAGCACAATCAAAGCTGAGTGGCTTTACTTTCTCAATGTCCTTGAATAACATCTTCTTCAAGCAGGAGGGCTATTCTTTCCTTGTTTATTAACCTTATTTGTACACAGTTTTTTTTAAAACAGATTGCTGTTCCTAGTGTTCTTAAATAGGTCAAGGAATTGCCAAACACTTATGAAAGGCATGCCAGGGTCATTATTTTATCTTAAGAAAATCAAATGACTCCTCTTCATCTTTAAGTGTTAGAAAGTGGTAGAGTCATTCTTTTAACTGCAGCATAATAATTTGGAATTTTTTTTTAAGTCACACTAAGCATTAACATGATCTGTAACTCCTTTCAGTAGCATCAAATTACTCTCTCTCAAGCAGTGCAAGTGCATTTGTGGTCCTTTACTTATGGGGCCAAATAATTCAGCTTGTGCTGAGTGAGACTCAATAGATCTAATTCAGATCCTGACCCTGGTGCTATCTAGAAATTTGGTGACTTTGATATTCATATTTATGTCTCCTGAGAATGATTGTTAGGCAGTGGTGTATTTTACGATTTACTGTAATTGTTGCTTCAAACTTTTATTTCATTGTTATATAGTGGACCTTTTCATATGCTGGAAGATTATATTAATATATACACCATTTTCCCTCTTAACTATGTCTCAAATTATGTTCACTTTACAGGTCAGGAACCCATTAAATCACAATATAGAACATGCTATTTGTATTATACATGAGTTTAGTCATATCTGACTTAATTTTCAACTCTTACTATATTTATTAGCTTATGAAACTCTTAGCATGGCACAGATAGCTTTGAATTGCCCTGACCAAATAGCTAATGATCTGATACTAATTTTTGTATTTCCTCTTAATCATGTCTATTTTATTTTCTGTTTAATATAGAGGAAATAATGATGCAAATCTGCTTTTGTGACTCAGTTCATAGTTTAAAATTGGCTTTTATATACATTCAATCCTCCCCAGACCCTGTGATATAAGCAGAGCTAATATTATTGGTCTCTGAGTTTAGAAGGAAATGGAAACTTATAAAGATAAAATAAATGAAGGAGGAGTGCCCATCAATCCTGTTGGAAGATTTTGTCTTATGATAATAGGAATTAGCACCGAAATAACACTATTTCCAAGGACAGTTTTAAGTGCTTTACACATATTAACTTATTTTCTCACAACAGTCTGTAATGTAGGTACCATTATTATCGTTCCCATGTTTACAGAGACAAGAAACTGGGACACAAAGTTATACTGCTATTAAGCGGCAGAACCAGGTCTCAAAATGAAGTCGTTGATCTGTTGAGTTTATATCGTTATTTCTTATATTTTCACCTTGGTAAACATTTATTGAGAACATATGTACAAAACCTTGTGCTATGTACACTGAGAGCTAAACCAACCAACCAAGTATTTGAAGAGATCAACAACCATAACTAAGGAAAATGAAGCTAGTATACAAATATTACAGAAGTTAAAATTTTCTTCCGTTGATATGAAGTGGGAAGAAAGAGATCTAGTGGCAAATGTTGGAAACCACTTAAAGGAGATGTGATTTGAAGCTCTTTGCTGTCTGAGAAGGCCTATGATAGGTGGACACCTGGGGAAGATCGTTGCCTTAGTAGAGGCGTGGGGAATGAGACTGTGGGAGTGAAAGGTGAGATTTCCCATGTGGTTGAAGCTGAGGATGTAGGAGGAAGACAGGATTTAGTAAGAGATAAATTTACAAACATATCCTGGAGCCAGATTGTGGAAAGCCTTGAACACTAAACTGAGAAGATTTGGATTCATTCTATATGCAGTCTGGACCTAGTAAAGGTTTTTAAGGACAGGAGTTGCATAATCAGATAAATTTTAGAACGAGATCTCTGGCAGCAAAGCATAGGCTTAATTGGAGAGGGCTGGACTGGGGAAAGGAGAACCAGCTGGCTGTAAACACAGTTGTCCAGGCAAGAAAGAAGCAATGACTGTCTGAACTAAACTAGTGAAAATATGAGTCGGGAGCCTTTCACCAAAGAGAAACCAGTTCAGAAATAGAATCAACAGATTTGGCAAATTAGTTATTATGGAAGCCAATGGGAAGGAGACATAGGAGATGGCATCACTCTTTATAGAAGATGCTGCTATAGTGAGAGGAGACAAAGATATGGTCGGTTTGGGGGTTTTTGTGAAAAAGTCCAGCCTGTAATACTCTCCTATTTCTGAATTTTAATAATCTGCTCTACACAGCTTGATTTTCTGCTTGTATTGATACGTGTCTGTGTGTATATGATATATACATTGTCTGGGATATATACATGGTTCATATTAGGTAATCTTTTAAAATATAAATGTGAATTGGAGCTTTGACTGCCTGGTTAACATTGAATCTGCTTATCACTGTATTAGAAGTCTTTATGATAGTCCAACTCATCCATTACTGTTTTCATAGGTCACACCATTATTTCTTGAATATTTAATATTGACATACATTTGAAGATTATTGGTGAGTGAAATCAAAAGTTGGGTGACTTTGATGTGTGGTAACAACCTAGTAAGAGAAAAGTATTTTTAGATATAAAAATTATGATCTTTCAAACATGATTCTTATTTTAAAAACCCTCGTAATACTTTTCTATGTGTCATATATTATATTATGTCAAAACTTTTGCAGCTTCAGGATTTAGTACTTTCTAACAAATAACTTTTTTGATTATACTCGAAAAATTCTACTCAGATATTTCAGTGTATAATTTTTCTACACTTTTGTTGTATGTTTTTGTACTCTTAATCACATTTAAACCATTGTTAACCTTGGAATATCCCAAGATCTGGCTCCGTTTTTTTTTGACATTTTTGAAAGAGGTGACACACCCTTTACTGTGTGTATTTTTCACTTTTTAAACATGCCATTTGATTTTTAAAGACATTTTGAAGGAATTTACTTCTATCATGATTTTAAATATTTTCACGCTCATAATGAGCATATATAATGTGTTTAACATACCTTTTATGCCAGTTTGAACTTCAATAAATTATTTGGTTTTAAAAAGGCTTAATAATGTTCATCTACTTTAGGATACTGTTTACCTTCATGTGTCCAATCTATCAAAATTGGGTCCAAGACAAAGGGACACACTCCAGGAAATTAGTCAGACAATCCCAGCAATTGTTTCATTGACTGTATTATTGTTAAAATAATATGCTGTTTTTTCCTATTGAGTCTATCTCTAACCTGGCTGCTCTCTGAGCCTTAAAATGATACTTCCTGCCCCATTGACTTCAGGCTTGGCAACATAGTTTGTTTTGGCCAGTGAAATGTATGTGGAATTAACACGTTGCTCTTTCAAGCAGATCTTTGAGTTATTGCCTGATTTCCTCCGACCTTTTTGTCCTTTCTTTCTCCAGGCTAACATACCACAGATAGGGACTACACCTTCAGCCTTGGTCTAAAAATAAAGTACACTTGAAGCAGAACCTCAGTTAATCTGTAACTACGTAACTGAGTGAAATATAAACCTTTGTTTTTGTGAGTTACTGAGATTTTGAACTTGTTTATTAACTACACCGCATTAAGCTTAAACTGACTAATACGAAAAACTTTCTGTACTGCTGATTCTTGTTATCTATTCTTTTTTGTGTGGATCACTGTAGACATTTTTCCTACATGTTTCCTATGTAACTACTAGTACATTTTTATTAACTGATATTGTACTATAAAATAATTGTAAACTTAAAAAATTTATTCTGGTTAACAGTGTATTTGAACATTAAACCAGATAACTAAATACATATTTGCATCTTTAATGACTGAATAGTGTTCTGCTTATGAAAAGCAGTATAGAGTAGTAGTTAAGACAATGTCTCTGTGACATCATTTTCTGGGTTCAAGTTACGATTCTACCGCCTACTAGCTGTGTGACCATAAGTAAAATATTAAATTGATTTATGACCTTAAAAGACTTGTTTCATGATACAGTAAACCAATCCCTTATGATTGATTTGCTTTTTGTTTTTAATATAATAATATGATATATTATTATAGAAACATTATCTGCTGAAATATCTGAATAGAATTTTGCTAGTATAATCAAAAAAGTTATTCATTAGAAAGTACTAAATCTTGAAGCTGCAAAAGTTTTGACATCATATATGATATATATGTTACATGATATCATTGATACCACACTCTTCCCCATCCTCACTTCTGCCTTACCTCAATTCCTCACAAAATCTCATTATTTTAGTCTTGAAATATATTCTATCTCCCTCTTCATATCTAATACTCTCACAATTACTTTAATTCAAACTATTAACATTTTCAGCTCTTACCTGAAGTACTAGTCACTAGTCAACTTTATTATCACCCTTTGATCTGCTCCCCACACTGTAACCAAAATGACTTTTCCAAATTTTACATCTGGTCATTCATTCCTGTGCTTAAAACTCTTGATTTCTTTCCGTTTCTCTTAGACAAAATTTCTTAACAAGCTGCAACCATTTTCTTAGTCTGGTTTTTGCCTGTCCAGTTCATTACTTTCCATATTCCCTCATCTGTTTCTGCTCCATTTCTGAACAATTACAAAAAAGAAAAAAATTCAAATTGTATGTATTAGATCAGTCAGAACTCCCTGGAAAATCAAAACCGATAGTATATACAATCATGCATCACTGAATGACAAGGATCTGTCCTGAGAAAGGCATCGTTAGATGTTTCCTCATTGTTTGAAGCTCCTGGACCTGATGTACACAAACCTAGATAGTATGGCCTTCCACAATCCAGGTCATATTGTATAGCCTATTGCTACTAAACCACAAACCTGTATGGCATGTTACTGTATTAAATACTGTAGGTAATTGTAACACAATGGTAAGTAGTGAGTGAAATATAATCCTTTGTTTTTGTGAATTATGTTATGAACTACTGAGTGTTAGAACTGCAACAAGTGAATTTTAGGAGGACACAGTTTAATCTATAACAGATAGTGATCCCTGAAAGTTGAGAAATTAACTAGGGAAGTCCTATGTTTGTTCCAACTTCCTGAGGAGAATTTCCAGGCCACAGAGCAGAAAGAAGAAACCTAAATGAAGGTCAGGAATCATCCTGAGTTGAGGAGACAGAACTGAAGTCTGGGTAGGCCAAGGTGATTGGAGTTAACAGAACAAAGTACTACAGTGAAGATATTGACAAAAAGAGAAAACTCCAGAGATTTGAAGATGGTCCCTCTTGAGTTTTAAGCTAAGTACTGAGTGTGAGGAAAGTATCCAAGACCATGGAAAGAGGATCGAAAGAAACAATCCTTAAAGATCTCACAGGATATAGTTTCTGTTCCAACCAACCAGAGTAGAAAGCCTTTAATATATGGGGCACTGGTTATACTTAAAAGTGTTTTTCTTCCACGGTTGGGAAAAGTTAACCTTGAACTAAACACTTCTCTGGCTCCACCTATCAATGCTTTAAAGCAGGACCTAAATGGCTCAAACATTTTTCTAAGTAATGTATCTGCATCTCAGAACAAAGCTCAAAGATAATTGTAGGAATACAAATACATATATCACCTAACAAGGTAAAATTGACAATATCTAGCATCCAACAACAACAAATTGCCATACATGCAAAAAAGCAGGAAAATGTGCCCCACAATGAGGAGAATACTCAGTTGAAACCAACCCAGAATGACATAGATAATAAAATTAGTAAACAAAGACATTAAAACAATTATTATAATCTTATTCCAAAAATAAATTGAAATTGTTAAGTGGACACAGAGAAAATCTAAGAAAGATTCAAATGGAACTTCTACAAAGAAAAATTACAATGCCTGATTATTCAAAAATAAACCTAGGGGATTAAAGACAGATTAGACATTGCATAAAAAAGATTAGCAAATATAAATCACAGAGTAGAAATGATCAAAATGAGTCATAGACAAGTCTAAAAATGTATTTGAAGAAATCACCACTTCAATTTTTGAATTTTTATAAAAACTATTAATGTTCTAGAACAACACATTAGAGAAGATCTTTTTTGTTGAATTAGTCAAACATTTCTTAGCTAGGACACCAAAGTACAATTCATACAAGAAGAAAGAAATTGGTAAATAGCACTTCCTAAAAATTAAAAACTTATGTTCATTAAAAGATACCAATAAGAGACTGAAAAGGAAAGCCATAGACAGGAAGAAAATATTTGCAAATCACATTTTGAATTAAGGAATTGTATCAATAATATATAAATGTCTATCTGGGAAAAATAATTGCAAACTATGCATCTGATAAGAGGTCATTATTAAAATTTTTCAAAGAACTCTTACAACTGAATAGCAAAAAATAGATAACCAATTAAAAAATGGACAAAGAACTTAAATAGACATTTCTCCAAAGAAGATATAAAAATGGCCAAGTCTATGGAAAAATGCTCAACATCATTAATCATCAGGAAAATACAAATTAAAACCACTATAAGATATCACCTCACAACACTAAGGATGACTTTTTTAAAAAATGATTTTATTTTTTTTTTCTTTTCAAATTTCTATTTTATTTTAAGAATGTGAGGTACAATTCAGATTTAGGTATACAAGTGGTTACTGTACTGGTCAAGTTTGAGCCTCCCTTTGGTTCCCCCTTCCCACTTCACCTGGTTTGAGATCAGGTACCCTTAGTGATGTTATGTGCTCCCCCTCCCCCAACCTCCCACCTCTACCCTACACAGTGTCCCGCTATTGTCAAGCCCTTTCCCATTGTATTATGGTAAGCTTTCAGGGTCCGTTTATGAGTGAGAACATGTAGTACTCAGTTCTTTGTTTCTGTGATAGATCACTAAATATGGTAGATTCTAAATCCATCCAAGTTGCTGTGAGGTCCATAATTTTGTTCTTTTTTATGGGTGCATAATATTCCATCATGTGTATGTACCACACTTTTTAAATCCAGTCCAGTTTCGATGGGCAGCACAGTTGGTTCCATGTTTTTGCTATTGTAAATAGTGCTGCAATAAACATGAGTATGCAGTTATCTTTTTTGTAGAGTGATTTAAGTTCCTCCGGGTATATTTCCAGAAGGGGGATTGCGGGGTCATATGGAAGGTTGATTTCTAGTTCTTTTAGGAATCGCCAAAAGTGTAGAAGAGTTCCCTTTTCTCCTCATCCTTGCCAGCATCTATTGTTTTTTATTGATGATGGGATGACTATAACTAAAGACAATAGATAGCAAATGTTGGTGAGGGTATGGAGTAAATGAAACCCTAATACTCTGTTGGTGGGAATATACGAGGGGGACCCCCAAAAACTGGTGTTATCTTTTGGAAGGTGGGCCCCTTGTAGTACAGGTTTCCCCAGCTTGGTAAGTGTTCTTGAAACCCATCAGGATCAGTGGACCTGCTACTGTTGTTGTGAGAGGCTGTGCTTCGCTTCAGTGAATTTTTAAAAAAAATTTTTTCAACAGGTTTGCCCATTTCATGATAGGTGATTTAGGAGTACACCTGCCCACACCAGGCTGAGTGTTCAGCAGTTTTTGACCAAAATAAACGACATGAATTTCGTGCCACACCCTCCCTATTCACGCAATCTCAGCTGGAGGACTTTCTTTTGTTTCCCTGGATGAAAAAAGTTCTCAAAGGCAAACATTTTACTGATGGGAAAGAGGTGAAACAAAGAACAGCAGAAGCACTAAAAGACATCAAAATTGATGAGTTCAAAAACTGTTTTGGGCAGTGGAATACACGTGTTGGTAGGTGTATTGCATCAAATGAAGAGTACTTTGAAAGTGACTGAAGTTTAAACATGTAAGAATAAACACACAATTTTTAATAAATAAATTCTGAGTTCCCCCTCTTATATTGGTAATGCCATTATGGAAAACAGTACATAGGCTCCTAAAAAAATTAAAAATAGAACAACCACATGACCTAACTATCTCTCTTCTGGTTATACACCCAAAGGAAATGGAATTACCATCTCATATAGATATTCAGATGGTAAATAAGCACATGAAACAATACTCAATAGCATTAGTCATTAGGGAATTGCAAACTTTAACAACAGTGAGTTCCCACTGAAAACCTCAGAGTGAACATGCCACACATTGGTGATTATATAGAACAATTAGGATTCTCATACACTACTGGTGAAAATGTAAAATGATAACAACCACTTAAAAAAAATCCACCAAATACATCTATCATATAAACCAGCCATTACATTCCTAAATATTAACCCAAGATGAGTAAAAACATATTTTTTTCATGAATATTCATGTGCAAGTCTTTGAATATTCATAAAAACATAATTTGTAGTAGATAAAAACTAAAAACAATACAATGCCCAGCTTCGGGTTATGAGACTGGACTACAAAGGGCAAGAAAAATAAAATTGTTGAGAAGAGGCACAGTTACCAGTAGGAATAATTACCCCACACTCTCGAGTCTGCGGTGGCCGGGAGCGGCCACTGCACTCCAGCCTGGGCGACAGAGTGAGACTCCAACTCAAAAAAAAAAAAAAAAGAATAACCTATTTATGCAACAATGTAGGAGATACTTAGAATTCATTATTGTAGATAGACGGTCATTGTGTAAGTTCAAATAAAAAGAGAAATGTTAATTCCTTTTATTATACAACCAAGAGTCACTCTATATTTGCAAGACATAAAGCAATTTTATACTTTACACAAATATTTTTAAAGACCTAGAATTTGGCCTGACTTTCTGTGTAATGGGATATTTTATAGTTCTGTCTTTGATGAAATTAAACTTATTAAGTGAGACATTTGATTTAACTCTGAGCAGATTTGTTATAACTCTCGGGATTTTTCCAGTTGAATTTTTTTTAAGTTCTTGTTTTGAGGGTTCCTGTGGACTCAAAAACCTAAGCTCTGTTTAAAAACATGCTGAAGGATACTTGTCACTAAAAACACAGTAAACACAGAGCACCATGAAGAATTCTGACTAAGAATGTTCTTCCCATGAGAGAAAACAGTCTGTGTCAATTATGATGACAACTGTTGATGAAAAAGCAACGCTTTTGCATCATACACTTTTTTTTCTAAAAAAAAATCAAAATCTATGGCTGCCTGCATAGTCTGGATTTATGTGACCAGCAGATATTATAAACAATTATCTAATGCCAAAACAGCCCTAGGCATGTGTCAAATCATTCTACAAGTTTCCTACCTGTCTTCATTAGGTTTTTCTGATTTGTCTTTGAATTTGTTGGAAACTCAATATGGAAAAGGAACTGTGTCAGACATCTTTAAAATTTTTATGCCCTGGTTCACATTCTCGGCCTAATTATGCTGGGACTGATCCTGTAGCCACCAGCTATTCTCAGGTAAGGCCTGACAGCCCCTTGTCTCAGTTGTACTGAGTATCTCTCTCTCTCACTCTCTTTTTTTCCCCCCACCCTGGTGCTTCTCTGCCACTACCTGTGGGTCTCCTGTAAACTTGCTCAAGTCATTCTCATGCAGGTACAAAATTGAAGAACAAAGACATACTTAACATACTGTGGGTGACCCTTGACCCACATAAGACAGTAGCTGATGGATAAATTCTCCTCCCTCTCTTGTCTCAGGCAGGCAATTCTGTGGCTTGGTCTACACAGTTCAGAGGTTCCTGGCAGAGTTGGGCTCACCATTTGTATCCTTGGAGCAGTTTTCTTTCCTCTCCTGTTTCTACCTTCCCTTGCCTCACTCCTATTCCCTGGGATTCCTTTCCAAAATAAACCAGCTGTGCATAAGCTCTTCTCAGGCTCTGCTTTTAGGGGAATTAAGAGAGTAATGAAATATTTTAGTAGTTATTTGATTCATTTTAATACGCCCTTGTGACAAACCAGTAGATTTTATCTGTGTAAAGAGTTTGGAGATGAAAGAAGCAGAAATCTAATTTTTATTTTTATTCAAAATTGTCAGTTCATGTCTCTGGTACACAAGTTGAAAAAACAAAGTAAAAATTACTTTGTGAATTACTGATTTTAAAGTTTAATTATAATCCATATTGAATTTATTTCTATATTTTATACTATTTACAAAAGACTGGACTACTTTCACATGAAATTCATTTTGGAGGAACAAGAATGTCTGAAATTTAGACAACCTTTTACATGGATATGCATTTTCTAGTTCATATATAGCATAAATGTGTGTTGTTTCTGTTGTTATAGGCGCTTTAAGGGTCCATCCCTGCAACTTCCTACCAACTTATCTCCTCTGCCCAAAACATAATTGAATAAAAACCTATACCAGCCAGGCGTGGTAGCTCAAGCCTGTAATCCCAGCATTTTAGGAGGCTGAGGCAAGAGGATTGCCTGAGCCCACGGGTTCGAGACCAGCCTGGGCAACATGGTGAGACCTCGTCTCAACAATAAATCAAAAAATCAGCCAGGCATGGTAGCACATGCCTGTAGTTCCGGCTACTTGGAAGACGGAGGCGGAAGGATCACCAAAGCCCAGCAGGTCGACACTGGGGTGGCTGTGAGTGTGCCACTGCACTCCAGCCAGGGCGATGGAGTGAGACTCTGACTCCAAAAACCAACCAAACAAACAAAAAACCTATGCTGATGAGATCAGTAGTGATGCCTCTATGATAAAAGTATTTCCTTATGATCATCTATATGCTAGGGCAAAAGAAAGAAGGGTTTTAGATTCTAAGCATAGGTGCATGAAATTTTACTACAGCTGTTTAATCTTCTCTAATCCCTTTTAATACATTCTATTGTAATCTACTCTTTACAATTTGTTTGCTTTATATTTTAATCCTCTAATTAAAAAAAATTGTTGAGTCTTTTTGTGATTCTAAAATTTTTATAAATATAAAAATATAAATTTCATTAAATGTTAATTTTAAAATTTTATAATTGTTTATTATCTTTCTCTTATTTATTGTATTCCAGTAACATAAGGAGTAACCATGGAAACAGCCTCTAGTTTAAGAAAGGAAGGTTAGGGACTTTGTCCTTTAAAATTTGTTTTCCACAGGCCATCTCAATGCCTCAGATTAAAGCCTCCAGGCAGTAATAAAACTCTGACTCTAAAACTCTTCTGTGAAACTAGGTTATTTAAGTTTTTCCTTCAGATCACCTGTGAAAGAAACCAGACTATTTCACCCTAAAATTACTTCTTTGACATATTTCAGGATGGCAATTCAGAGGGTTGGAAATACAAGAACAGCTGAAAAGTGTTTACAAACAGCAACAAACGTCTGGGTTGTTGAGTGTTTCCAACATCAAAAACAAACTTGTATTGTTTTAAGCCACTAAATTTGTGGTAATCTGTTAGAGCAACAATAGAAACTGATATATTAGTCTGGCCCCAGACCCCAGATAATAGCACTCAGCTGTTGTCTGGTAAAACTGCAGGTGATATTTTATATTTTTAAGTGTCTCATGTTTCTTACATGAATCTTTTTCACCCTACTTTTTCCATATGTCAAATGGCTTTCTCTAATTAAGTATAAGCTGTCATAATAAAGAAAAGCAGTTTGAAACATATGATTCCCAGATTTCCAGACAGTCAAAAAGGAGACTCATAATTATATATGAATGAATACAGAATCTATTCTATGGGAAGATTTGGAGATTTTATTCAGACAGACACACACAAACTATATATATATATTCTATTATGAGTAATACATATTGAAGAATATCAATATGTATGTGTGCTTTCATTTATATATGTACATGTATACATATGTGCATGTGTGTGTATATATATATGTGTCTATCTATATCCACATCTATGTATTAAACTAAGAGGAAAAACCCAAGAAAAATGGTTATCAACTTCCACAAACATGTTATGCTCCAAAAGCTTTTTTCAACAATATCTCTGAACAGCAACTTAGCAGTGCCTATTAAATATAAATATGTACATCTTTTGGTCCATGAATTCAATGTTCAGGAATTTAATCTAAAGAAATAAATTTCAAAAATATATAAAGATACATAATATATTTATTTATCACAACACATTGTCTTCTAAAAAATAAAATGAAATACATCTGTCAGTATTTAAATAGGTTTTAGTTTATTTCATTAAAGGCAAAGAACAAGACTGGCATGTACAGGCATAAAGCATGCCCATGAAATAATGAGTAAAAAAATGAAATTACAGATTAAAACATATCAGATGAGCTATAAAAATACATTTTGATTTAAGGGTTTTCTTTAGGGTATAATTATTTTAAAATATATTTTAAAACTTTAAGATACATTGCTATCATCAAGAGCAAAAGACAAGAAACCTTTAAATTAATGGATTTAAATTTCCATCTTTAAAGTCATGCAAATGCTGTACTCTATTGTCTTTGTTTCTTCATTTAAAAAAGAAGAAGAAATAGATTTTTTGCACTGTGGAGTTTGGGAAAAAGTTGTCTCTGAGTAACGCTGAACATTTTAATCTATTGATCTCTACTGAAGGTCATAAATCAACACTTTTTAACTTAAACAAAAACTTTTTTCTTTATTTTTTAGCTTAAAATTTAAAAATAAAGTCATACTTTTGCGGGAAGGATTAGGATGCAAAGTGTTTAGGACCAATACTAAATAAATGGTTATTCATTCTATTTCCATTACAGATGAGTTTCCATTTATAGGTGAGTTACTTCATCTTGCAAGCCAGTTTTTCCAAATACTATTTAAGGGAAAATAATTAAATAGAATTTTGGAATTTTTTTTTCCTATGAAGAAAGGAGTAAACACAAATGGAGTTATACTGGGTGCCAGGCTTTATCTTAGCAATTTTAAAATGTGATGGCATTTAATGTTCAGGAATACCTGTTGAGGCTGGAACACGATTTAGATTTTTCCAAGGAGGCACAGGGTCTATGGAGCAAAGGTTCTCCTTGTTCACATTTGGAGTTAGAATTCATTACTCTTTCCTGCAACATTGGACATAAAACTATTCCATGGTTTTATGCAGACTATTAGTGGAATTATTTTTCTTAAACTTATATTTGTTAAGATGTGTCCTTTATCTTAGGCAGGTCCCGTTAGGAATGTACTAACACGAAGTCCAGCCATTACATTTAGCATGTCTACAATGATAACTCTACTTGTGAAATGGTTTGTTAAAAGAAGAGTACAATTTAAAATATATTCCTTGAGTGTTTTTCTCTTAAAGACTATTATTAGGCATTCGATCTTATCTGCCAGGAGATTAGAGTTTTTAATTATCTTTTTGTCATATCTATATTTATCAAAATCTGTATTTAGGCATATGCCATTAACATAAGTTGGTATTTTTAGACAAAGCTTATGGTATAACTGATCTTTCTAATACTAAGCATCCAGATATGATACTATATAGTTTGGAGCTTACATTTGTGTCGTAGTTGGATAAATATCCACCTGAAATTTAGCCAAGAGTATGTAAACAATTGATAATATTATTAGTATAATGTGAATAATAGCACAGTTCCTTCTGTAAGAACTAAATGCCCACATTTACCAAAGAGTTACAGTCTAATATGGGCCAGAATCTTCTAAAGAGATTAAACAACAGAAAACCACCTTCTCTCAAGGATTTCACCATTTAGTGGAAGAAAACCATTTATTTCCATCAAAACAACATGCTTATTGAGTGTCTGCTATATGCCAGGTGTTATCATGGGTACCTGTAAATTTGTTATTTGATCTTCACAATAAACTGCCTTTGGAAAGGATTTTTCCTCTCTCCGGAATGTGCTTGCTCTTTTGGTCCCTTGGAAACCCTCAGTCATCCTTCAGAATCTTGTTGAGACTGTTTCTTTAGGAATTCTTCCTTGGCCTGCCTCCTCTCAGCTGCCTCCCCCATTACATGTCCTCAGTCTCCTCTGGAATTACTCTTCCCATTTCTTAATTATTTCTGTGGTACAAATCACGTTGAAGTGAAATTTCTTGTTTACTTCTCTCTGTTACAACCGTGAGATCCTCAAGGGAAAAGACTTTTGTCCTGCTTTGTTCATTCAAGTTACCCCTCCCCCCACATTTCTCCACTGAATTATTCACTCAGAAGTGCAAAGTCTAACCTCTCATCCTCACTGCCAGTACCTGAGTTCAAAATCTAAACACTCATTTCCTTCTAGGACACTTCTCTGATTCCTCAGAGTGAACTGGGTTTGCCTTCGTGTATCTTCGTCAATGTCATCACAATCTTTGATGTCATGCACTCGTCTTGCACACTCCACCAGACAACTGGATAACAGATGAATCCCGTTTGATTCCATCTCCATCTGGATATTTACTGGAGCCTTGTGGGGACACTCTAAATGTTAACCAAGCCAAGTATTTCTTTTTGCCCTACTCCATTAAAAAATCAACTTCATTAAGGTATAACTTGTATACAATAAGGTTTACACATTTTACATGCATAGGCAAATGACTCAATAAATATTTACTTCTGTACTCATCACCTAAATCAAGAAATAAAATATTTTAATTTTCCAAGAAAATTCCCTCCTGCTTTTTTAAGTCAATCTCCCTATCCAGCTCCCATTTCCACTATACAATCATAAATAGAAACTTCTTTCTATTAATAAATAAATTAATCATAAATAGAAAGAAGTCTATGGTTGAGTACCTTTGCCTATTCTGGGAATCATGAAAATGAAATCACACAATAGGTATTCTTTTATGTCTGGTTTCTTTTATTCAACTTAATATCTGTGAGGTTCATCCATGTTTTCACTTGTGGAAATAATCCTTTCTTTTTATTGCTGAGTAACATTTCATTATATCAATATACCACAATTTCTTTAACTATGCACCTGGTAATAACATCTGGGTTGTACCCAACTTAGTTACTTTATAAAGATGCCATGAATATGTATGTACTCATTTTTCTGTGGATATTCATACTCTTTTCTCTTGGACAATACCTGTTAGTGGGTAACTGGGTAACATGATAACTACATGTTTAAATTTATGTGAAACTGCAAAATGTTTTCCAACATGTTTGTAGTATTTTACACTCCCATCAGCAATGTAGGAGTGCTCCAAAAGCTTCTTATCCTCTCAAAAGTTTGGTGTTATCATCCTTTCAAAATTTAGCCATTCTTATTGTGGTTTTAATTTGCCTTTCCCTGACATCTAATGATGTTGAGCATCTCTTTATGTGTTATTAGCCATTCATATATATTCTTTTGTCTGTTTTAAAATTGAGCTGTCTTCTTATTGAATTGTAAGAATTCCTTATTTTTTCTGGATACAGTCTTTTGTCAGATATATGTGCTCTAATTTGTTCCAGATATATGTGTTTCATTCAGCGACTTGTTTTTCCATTTTTTGACAATAACTTTGAAGACCAGAGAGTTTTTATTTCAATGAAATCCAGTGTCTCACTTTTTAAAATGATTAGTAATGCTTGTATCTTATCTAAAAAAAAATCTTTGCATATATTAAGATTACAAAATTTCTTTCATATTCTTTTCTAGAAGTTTTATGGCCTTAGCTTTCATACTTAGGTTTATTATTATGCTTTAAATTAATTGTTTTGCATGGTATGAGAGAAACATCATTGGAAGGCAAAATGCACAACCATATTTTCATTAACCTCCTAAGATGCTAATTATTGGTTTATTTACTCATTCAACAAAATACACTGTATGTTCTAGATTTAAAGCTCTGTACACAGTGATGAAGCTTTGTTTCTTGGTAAGGATGTTAGTGAATATGATTTTGAATTTGTGGTTTTATAATTTCTCTTATTTTTTAAATTTTTTTTTAAAAACAGTTATGCTTCTTTGAATAAGATATTGAATTCTAGTCACGGTTCTACCAGCTGTGAAACTTTGGGCAAAACTGACCTTTGCACATTTCAGAATTTCTCCCCCGCAAAATGGTTGCAGTAATACATACTTGTCTCACCACTTATTTTTAATGTAGATCAAATAGAAAGATAAATTTAAAAATACTTTACAAATTATAAACTCTTATATAAGCATTAAGTATCATTTAAGCTGTTTCGAATTTGAAGTTAGTAAGCCTCTATGATTAGTACGAGTTAAAAATTACAACTAAAATGATATGTAAATAGTAGCAGCAATCTCAAAGGAAATATATATATTTTGTGCTAAATTGTACTTTGCAGTGGACCCTAATAAACTTAAACTAGAAAAGAAAAAAATTCCTGATTTATTTGCTTAGGAATAGTTGTAATACAAATTTACTTCAAATGTTTTCAAATCTTGCCATTGAACTTTATTTCTTGGTATAGTTGAGAAATCTTTTACTGATATAGCAAGACACATAGAAAAAGAATAAAGATGAAAAGATTTTTCAGAGTATAATTTTAGAAAATAATTTAAGAGTTTGGATCCTTCAAGGGATTGGCGGGGTGAAGGGGGATTGGTGTAGTTTTGTTTCTAGTTACAAATCAGTATGTTATAAATAAAGTAAAAATTGAAAATTATATAAAATTAAAAACCTTTTAGTTGTCCAAAGGGAAATACTTTCTTTCACATATAAATTCATCTTTAATAATTATCTTTGTTGATAAGAAGACTTGTTCTACTTGATTTAGTAAGTCTTGGATAATTCACTTGTATTCCTCTTCTCTTCCTTTGGGAATATAATGGGTAGCTGGTTACATGGACTCTTGGTAAAGAAAATGTGGTCTCTTAGACTGAAACTATATTAGCAACTAGTAGTTGGTGAGTTAGCACTACACATTCTAAGAAACAACCAATTACACCATTCTGGATTTAGTACAGAATTTCTCCAAACCTCTGACATCACCTATTAATTAAAGTGTTAATATTAAGTCTCTTCTTGGGAATGTTGAAGTGAGGATAATTTTAAAAAATTTTTTAAAGATTACATTCTGGGTAAAAGTGCATGTTTGTTACATGGGCATATTATATATAAGATTAATATTTTTAAGGAAAAAAAGGAGGAAGGACGAGCAAAGGAATTTAACAAGCAAAATCTAAATAACTTGGTCAAAATAAAGTTCTTTTGGAAGGAGGAAAATCAACCTACTATAGTAACTGAAAAGTAGGTAAATTTATTGACTAAGTTCTTACAGGCATTTCATGCACCAGGATTGATAAATATGATTGTAATTAGCAAGTAAGTTATGTGTCGGTAAGCATATTTTTTAAATTACTTTAAGGCACACAGAATTGTTTATTTAAAATCAGTTGAAAATCCATGTAAACATTCTCTTTCAAATATTATTTGTCCACTGCCTTTTTTTTTTTTTTTGGAAAGCCTTATTTCACAAAGAATACAACAGTATACCCATCATCTCTGTTCCTGGTTCTTTGTAGTTAAGTATCAGTAGGATTGTGATAAATAATATTCCTCCAAAGGAATCTAAATGAGGAGTAATACCTTGTCTGGGATAAAGATAAAGTGAGCACTGTGTAAGACCTCAAGATTTTTTTTAAGTCATCATGAAGATTGCCAAAAAACTTCTAAGTCACTATAGTACCTTGCAAGGTATGGTGGTTCTGGTTTAGCAAATAGTATAGCTGTAACAGATACAGCTTACTCTATAATGAACCATTTATTCACTTTTTCTTCCTTTCTAAAGAACCACAGTTTTCTACAGATATTTGTCCATGCCTCATATTACTTGGGGAGAAGTGACCCCATCCTGGTCCCAGGGGTAAATATTAATTGGGTCAAGTCAGTTGTGGTAGATTGTCTCATCTTCCTCCCATGACACTGATCAGCTTAATGGTGGACATGGGACCCATTTCTGGTTAATGTAAATATTGAGAGCTGGGTTTTGTTATTTGGGGCAAGCTTTCCTTCTTTTCAAGACAAAGATACTAGAAGTAAAGATGTTTTTGTACTCCAGTGTGGATGTGATGTCAGTAGTGGCAGCTGTCGTGCAATTCTGAGGAAGCTATCTATATCAGTTTGTCAGGGCTATCATCACAAAATACCATGGACTATGTGGCTTAGGCAGCAGAAATGTATTTGCTCACAGTTCTGAAGGCTGGAAGTGTAAGATCAAAGGTTCGGCATGGTTGCTTTTTCCTGAGACCTCTTCCCTTGGGTTATGGATGGCTGCCATCTCACTGTCCTCACACTATTTTCTCTATGTGGGTGCACATGTGGTGTCTCTTCTTGTGTGTTCAAATTTCCTCCTTTTGTAAGGATACCAGTAAGATTAAAGTAGAGCCTGCCCTAATGATCTCATTTTAACTTAATCATCTCTTTAAAGGCACTATTTTCAAATAGTACTGAAATTTAGAGCTTAATTGATGGGACACAATTCAGCCTATAAAATCACCCTTATGGCAAACCAGCTCACTGATAATGGTAGAAAAGATCAGTGGAAAGAAGCTGAGTCCTGGATATGAATTAATAATTATTCTTACACCTGTAAGCAAGTTGAGTAGGCATTATCCCTTACTTGAAGTTGAAGACATCTTCCCTAAGCCATCTACCTTGAGTCTAAAACCATGAAACGAGTGAAAAACCATTAATGCCACCTTTATTCCTAGACTGTAAGTCTCACTAGGTATTCTGTAACATTGAAATAGAGTACAAAAGCTCTTCTCATTGAAGAAATAACTACACATGCTTAAGAGTCTTCTGAAGTGTGAAGAAATCTTCCTCTTGTCGCATTTCCTAAGAAAGATTTGATTTTTTTAGACCTAAAGACAATTCTTTGAATTCCTCACATTGCAAGAAAATTCAAGATAGGTACAAACGAAATTAAAGTGTGCCAATGGAATAAATTTTATATTGGGGAAATATTATTTAGTGTATTTTATGTGTTTGTCCCCCATGGCAATACATGAAATGTGAATATTACTATTCAGGCAGTTTCTTAATGGTTGAGTAACTAGAAACCAGTCTCTGAATGTTACAAGTACAAAAAAAGTTCTATTGAAAGTTATTTCTTATAAATATTTTATTAAGTGGTTAATGAAAAGTAAATAGCATGCGTTTATTTAGTTCTTGCATAAAACGTTTTTTTAAATTTTTTTTTGAGTTGGAGTCTCACTTTGTCGCCCAGACTGGAGTGCAGTGGCTGCTCCCGGCCACCGCAACCTCGACCTGCTGGGCTCCAGCGATCCTTCCGCCTCAGGCTTCCAAGTAGCCGGAATTACAGGCATGCCCTATCATGCCCGGCTGATTTTTTGATTTATTGTAGAGATGAGGTCTCGCTGCCCAGGCGGGTCTCGAACCTGCGGCCCCAGGCAATCCACTCACCTCAGCCTCCCAAAGGCGTGGGATTATAGGCTGAACCACCGAGCCCGGCTACATAAAACATTTTTATAAGCACTATTCTAGTTAGTCAGTATATCAGGGTGGGATTTTGTAGATTTACTTTTCATGCTGAGACTTAGGTTAAATTGTCCATGATCAAGTGAATTATAAGAGCAGGAGGCAGGAACCACAGGCAGATTTTCTGACTCTACTAGGTAGAAATTCTAGTTTGCAAAACAAACATATAAGCAAAAACAAAGCAAAATCATAATGTAACCATAAGCATGGTCTTTAACGTTCTTTTGTTAAGTGGAAGACATTTGGGCTAATTGGGGGAAAAATAAATATGAAGAAATTTTATTTGGCTATGAGAGAAATTAAAGATATAAAAGAAGAGAGTCATAACATTTCTGGAGTTTAAAAAAACTGAAGTGAAAAATTTTCTGGATGGGTTATATCAAGGTACATTTCACCATTTTTTGTAAAACAATAATTTAGAGAATATTTTAAAAACAAAGAGAAAAAAAGACTATATAAAAAGGAACAAAAATAATAATGATCTCTGAATTTAATACCAGCAAGAAGGCTGGGAAATGACATCTTTAATGTAATTTAAGAATTTGAAAATTAAGCCAGGCTCGGTGGCTCAGCCTGTAATCCTGCGCCTTTGGGAGGCTGAGGTGAGTGGATTGCCTGAACCCGCGGGTTCGAGACCCGCCTGGGCAGCGAGACCTCATCTCTACAATAAATCAAAAAATCAGCCGGGCGTGGTAGCGCATGCCTGTAATTCCGGCTACTTGGAAGGCTGAGGCGGAAGGATCGCCGGAGCCCGGCAGGTCGAGGCTGCGGTGGCCGGGAGCGGCCACTGCACTCCAGTCTGGGCGACAGAATGGGACTCCAACTCAAAAAAAAAAAAAAAAAAAAAGACTTTGG